>NC_056732.1:1350965349-1351145718 GCF_019279795.1 Protopterus annectens
TGTACGTTTCTGTTGGTCTGAAAACCCACCTGTGTAAGTTTGTAAGAGATCTTAATAGATAGTAACTTTATAAAATCAAAATAGAGACATTTTATCCCATTCATCTTATGTGCCTGTAAACTATCAGTACGGAAACTAAATCAACTTATTACAGCATATCTGCATGTGTAAAAACTCTCCATGGCCTACTTTTATTTACGTTAAATAGCGCACTATTTATTTCTAGGAAGAGAGAAAGGGAAGAAAAAGACAGGATGAGGGAGCCCTAATGCCTCTCCTTTCCCACGCTGTTCTCTTCCATCTTCTTTACATAATTTTTTCTCACAGACCTTCCATTTCTTAGAAGTCCATGTCCCAGATTCTGGGGTCCGATTCTCTTCTCAGGATCCCAGATTGAGTTACTTGCCTTCAACTCCTGTACAGAAGGAGGTTCCTGTTTGCACATTTTAGTATTAGCTTTCGTAGCTAATAATGCTGTCAAGGATGTCATAGCACCCGCATGTTTAGTTAATGGTGTTCCAGTTGAGCTAAGCAAAAAACATTTGTTGCTAGCTATTGATTCTGATCCCGTAATTTGACTAACTGCTTGCCTCAAAGCTGATTTAAAATAATCCAGTTTTCAGTCTCCAAATGATATTTTCCCAAGTACAAAAACCAAACACAAACTAAAAACCAAACGAAAGAAAATGGAACAGACAATGGGTACTGGAGGTCTGAAACCACCACAAAAACGAATTTGACCTGGGTTTCATCTTTATTTAGACTTCAGAACAAAAATCATTTTTGTTCTGAAGAAGTCTAAATAAAGACGAAACCTAGGTCAAATTCGTTTTTGTGGTGGTTTCAGTCCTCCAGTACCCATTGTATGTTCCATTTTCCCAAGTACCCCTTTTTTATCCATCACATCTCAAACATCTCAATACTACTTGATGGAACATTTTTTTTTGCCTAACAGGAATATAAAAATCATCCATATGCTATACAAAAGAGTACTACAAACAAAACCGATGATAAATTACAGTCCACACTCAAAGAAATCAAGTGCATTTCTTGCAGTCCACACATTTTAATAAAACATAGTCGTGTTTTTGTCCCACAATGCCAAGGGACATCAGAACATATTGGTAGCAGACACAGTATAGGTAATCGTAATTAACCATCAAACCTAAACATGTTAACTGAGACAGTAGAGGGGTAGTTTACCTGGCCATTTGATCAGCCTTCTCAGCATATTATATGGGTAAGACAGAAAGGTGCTTACATAAGTGAATTTATGAAGATAACTGTGACATTAAAAAGCAAGATAAAAAGAATGCCATATATAAACACTCATTAGATTACTATAATTTTAGAATGTTTTCGTTTTGTATTTTGGAAATAATTTCATTGGAATGGAGAGGAGGAGTGTGGGAAAACCGACTTGAATACAAGGAACTGATGTCCTTCAAGGATGCATCTGCAGTCATCACATATGGGTTGTCCTGCCTCAGGCAGCCCTTCGGTCGGCCGGATTCCAAAGTCTGGGTCCGGTGTCGGCTGATGTCGCCCTTTCCCCGACGTCAGAGCGCCTGGGGTATAAAAGCGTCAGCCGACGCCATCTTCCTCAGTCTTTCTTGCCGCGTGGTGCCCGAAGCAGAAGCAGTTCGCAAGTGCCGGTCGGCCAGCTCCTGTAATTCAGCTAAACCGAAGACTTCAAAGCTAAGTACCCCTTTGGGGACTCTTTCTTGCCTCAGCTGATGTCAGATAAAATTAATAATTGCTTAACTTGTGGGAAACAAATACCTCATAAGGATTTCCACACTTACTGCCTCCCCTGCCTAGGCCCAGATCACGACGTCTCGGCCTGTTCAGCCTGTGCTTCCTTCAACCGACGCACTCTTAGACGTCGGGCGGAGTTTGCAGAGGAATTTTTTGAGGCTAGTTTTGCTTACAATATGCCGTCAGAGACTCCGACTTCACATTTAATAAAGAAACGGAAGGACAAGGACCGACACGCGGGCCGCGGTTTCGGCTGAAACCACGGCCAGGCCTACCGCGAGTGTCTCGGTCTTGGCTGAAACAGAGTCCTTGGTACTTCCGACCACCGAAACCGCTCAACCGACTACCTCGGCCCCGGAGGCCCCTACGGAATCTGTTATTGAATCTCCATTAGAAACTGGTGTCCTAGAACCTTCCGACACCATTGCTCTAGACAAAACTACACCAGCACGTGGTGCAGCCAGGCCTCCTGCATCCATGTCCATAAAGGCATTCTCCAGGGCTAAAGCTGCTAAACACCCAAAAGCTTTGCCTCCCAGGGTTATCCCTCAGGGACCCACTACAGGTTCACAGATCCTAAGTTTAGCAGAGGACCTTATTTCATTAATTAGGGGCTCACAGCCTCATCCGGACAGGGGCTCTCAACCTCCTCCAGATAAAAGGCCCAGGGTTGAGCCCTCTGATCCCCACTCCTCAGATGAGGCCTCTGATGGCTCTACTCTCTCGGACTACCAGGAGGAGGTTTTTTCGGCCTACGAGGATTCTGATGCAGAGGAATCAATCCCCTCGGCCTCCCCTCCTGAAGAGCTGTCCTTCAGGGAGACTCTTCACACTATGAGAGAGCATTTCCAATGGCAGGGCCAGGAATTCTTTGATTCCAGGAAGAGATTAAGGACCTTCTTGCATTTGCCTCAGCATAGACCTTTGGCTATTCCTCCTGTTTTGAATGTGATTGATGATGTGTACTCTGAGTCTAGCACACAACCCCTGACACTCTCCCTCCGGCTCCTGCCAAACCCGATAGGTACTACAGGGTCCCGGACTCGCATCTTTTCCTTTACAAGGCCCACTCTGCTGATTCAGAAACTATTTCCCAGGGCCCTAAAGGGGTTGCAGCTGCCACTACTAAAAATCCACTCCCCTCTGAAAGGGAGTCCAGGGCTCTAGAGAGATGGGGTAAAAAAGTGTATACTTCTACTACTCTTTCTACGAGGGCTTTAAATTGTCAATTTCATATGATACAGTACCAAGAGTATTTGTTAGATGAATTGCATAAAAAACTGTCTTCACCTGAACCCCTAGATCGCAAATCACTTCAGGATCTGGTACATAACTCCCAACAGGTTAGCAACCATTTCTTGTAGTGTGATTATGATGCATTGGAAGCTTCATGTAGGTCAGCTATGACAGGTGCAGTTATACGTAGGCATGCTTATCTGAAAGAACAATCTCTGCCAGACCATGTTAAAGCAAAGCTTCTGGATGTTCCACTGGAAAAGCAAAAGTTATTTGGCTCCACTGCTCAGGAGGTCTTAAAGAAATTTGAAGAAAAGGCAAAATCTGTACAAACAGTCAAAGATTTTCTCCAAGTCCAGCCACCAAGATTCAGCAGAAATTGGCCTTCCAAGAATTGGTCCTTTCCAGACACAGAGAGATTTCAGAGAGGCAAGAATGGGCGTGCCAGAGGTAGAGGGCAAGCTAGAGGCTCCTACAGAGGATGTCAATGGCAGCCTCCCAACCAGAGAGGTAGTGCAGGACCTACAACTGCTGCACAAGGATAGACTCAATGACTTTACTTTGACACCGCCAACCAGGGCTCAATTGGAAGCACCTTTGGGCGGAAAGCTTTCTTTATTCTCAGAAAATTGGCACAGTATTACAAGGGACAAATGGACACTACAAATAATAGACAAAGGATACAGGTTCCATTTTCACACATTACCAAAAAGAAAAGGCATGCCAGACCTGCCACCAAATCAAAGGGCAGAGGCTTTGAAACAAATCTCCAACTTAATGCAAATGAAAGCTATAGAAAAGGTTCCTCTCTCAGAACAAGGCCAAGGCTTTTATTCCAGACTATTCCTTGTTCCGAGAAAGGAAAAGCAATGGAGGCCTATTCTCGACTTGTCCGCACTGAATACTTATCTCATTGTGCCAAAATTCAAAATGCTGGCTCTACAGCAACTCCTTCCCATGCTGGGCAAGGGGTCTTGGCTGGTAACTCTGGACCTCAAGGAGGCATACCTGCATGTCCCTATCAGACAAAGTTGCAGAAGACACCTCAGATTTCTTGCAGGTTCAGAGCATTATCAATTCTCAGCATTGCCCTTTGGCTTATCTACTGCACCCAGAATATTCACGAAATGCCTGGCATCAGTAATTGCACACTGCAGACTTCAGGGGATTCAAATATACCCATATCTGGATGACGGCCTTATACAAGCGGACAGCCAACAAACTTTGGTAAAACACTTGAATTATGCCAGCCACCTACTTCAGGCCTTGGGATATACAGTCAACATTCACAAGTCAAGACTTGTTCCATCCCAAAGAATAACTTTTCTGGGTGCGAATCTAGACACAACCACACAAATGGCTTTCCTCACAGAAGAAAAAGTCAACTACCGGATTACTTCAAAAATCTGTCAAGACAAACTCAGCTGACTGCAAGGAAAATCCTGCAGGCCCTGGGTTACATGGCTTCTTGCATCCTTCTGATTCCACAAGCAAGGCTGCATATGAGAACTACAATGGTACCTAAGGAGTTTAAGGACTCAGCACAGTCACAGCTTGGAAACTTTGATACCACTCATCCCATGCCTTCAAAAGGAATTTCTGTGGTGGGCTCAAGCAAGCCAGTCAAACAGGGGTCTGCCCTTCAGCAAACCAATAGCCAGCCAAACCATTACAATGGACGCTTCAGACCACGGATGGGGAGCGCACATGGAGGGCAGATGCATTCAAGGACTATGGTCTCAAAAAGAGCTACGCATACACATAAACCAAAAGGAAATGCTGGCAGTGATACATGCAATCGAGGCCTTCAAACTCTTTCTGCATCAAGGCCACCTGCTAATAAGGACAGACAACACCACAGTTATGTGGTACATAAACAAGCAAGGAGGCACCCATTCCTACCCTCTTTGCAGACTGGCAATGAATCTATGGGAACTTTCCTTGAAACTCAATATAGAGCTGCAATCCCAGTTTGTGCCAGGAAAGTACAATATACTGGCAGACAGCTTAAGCAGAAACATTATGGATGCACACGAATGGATGCTGCACCCAGACATCTTCCTTCAGATAACACAATCTTGGGGGAGGCCGGACATAGACCTCTTTGCCTCCCCCCCCCCCCCCAATCATCAACTGAAGAAATTCTGCTCAAGGACATACCACCCACAAGCATGGAAAGTGGACGCCCTCTCTTTCAACTGGAGAACTCTTAACAGTGTATGCATTTCCGCCTCTTCCATTAATAACCAAGGTCTTACTGAAGATCAGGACAGAGCAGCCAAAAGTGATTTTGATAGCTCCGGACTGGCCAAGACAGCACTGGTACCCACTGTTAAAGAGCATGTCACGCACGAAACCATGGGCTCTTCCACAATGGCCACTTCTCCTGACACAGCACAATTACAAAACTCTGCATTCCAACCTGAAAACCTTGCAACTAACAGCCCGAAAAATACCTTGACTCCTCCCCAGGATAGGTTATCCAAGAGAGTGAAGGATATCATCATGGAAGCTCGCCGGCCTTCCACAAGAAAGGCATATTCAGCAAAATGGAAAAGATTTCACACTTGGAGCACCACAAAGGGCCTAGATGTGACAGTGATGAACATGGCACATATCCTGGAATACTTGGCAGAAATGCTCCACAATGGCCTGTCTTACTCTTCCATTAAAATTCATGCTTCAGCAATTTCAGCAGAGTACAATACTGATCCACCTGTCTTCTCTCATCCTCTCCTAAGACAGTTTCTAAGAGGAATTAAAAACATCAATCCTCCAAGGAAACCACCAGTGCCTACTTGGGACCTTAACTTCGTGTTGGAAAAACTAACACTGCCTCCCTTTGAACCAGCAGCATCTGCAGAACTACAGTTCCTGTCTTGGAAGACTGCCTTCCTTCTGGCCATAATCTCAGTGAGAAGAGTATCTGAGTTACAGGCCCTCATGGCAGTACAGCCATTTCTTATTTTTCATCAGGACAGAGTCTCATTGAGAACCAGTCCTTCATTTATGCCAAAGGTGGTATCCAGGGTCTCATTAAACCAAGCTATTCACCTGCCTACCTTCTTCCCGAATCCACAAAACAAAGGGGAAAAGCTTCTGCACACCCTGGACATACAGAGACAGTTGCGCTACTACTTGGACAGAACTAAAAGTTGCAGAAAATCTGACCAGCTCTTTGTAGCATATGCTGCTGGTGCACAAGGAAAAGCAATTTCCAAACAGACAATTTCAAAATGGATAGGGAATTGCATTCGTTTTTGTTACTCCTTTCATGGAAAAACTGTGCCAACTAACATTAGACCTCATTCCACCAGAGCCACAGCCACCTCCACAGCCTTCTTAAGAGGGGTGGCTACCAAGGACATTTTAGAAGCTGCTACATGGAGCTCCGTGCATACATTTTCCAAGCATTACAATTTACCTTTATATTCCAGATCCAGAGCAGGCTTTGCTACGGCAGTCCTGCAGGGAATTTTAGCTACACCATCCCTTACATAGATCCTCCGCCCCCGGATTGGCTATGGTATTCTACCCATATGTGATGACTGCAGATGCATCCTTGAAGGACATAGTACAGTTTTGTACCTACCATAAATGTAGATGTCCGATAGGTATGCATCTGCAGTCAGGTTTACCCTCCCTCCTTCCCCTCTATGGTACTTATTGGGTACCATTCCCTCTCATAGCTAGCTGGGGTTATCTATTATGGTGCATTTGTTTTATATTTACATATATATATATATATATATATATATATATATATATATATATATATATATATATATATATTTCTGTGCATTTTTGGAGTTTATTGCATTTCTCCAAATTTAGCCTTCATTAGAGGGCACCTGGCATCTGGGGCAAGAAAAACTGAGGAAGATGGTGTCGGCTGACGCTTTTATACCCCAGGCGCTCTGACGTCGGGGGAAAGGGCGACATCAGCGGACCCAGACTTTGGAATCCGGCCGACCGAAGGGCTGCCTGAGGCAGGACAACCCATATGTGATGACTGCAGATGCATACCTATCGGACATCTACATTTATGGTAGGTACAAAACTGTACTTTGTGGCAGTTTAAACTTAACTCTTCCAGTCCCTCAGATTAAATGAAAATATTTCTATTGCCTATATTCTGAAGGCAAGAGTGGCTAAACTGTAAATACACTTTTAGCATATTCTGTAAACCACTAGGATATTCCTTGTTGGGATTCTCATATGAAGTATTTTTTCAGTATTTTTATTTATGTATTTCATTGGTTTAGTTTAGTTAGCTGTTCTGTATTAAAACCATGTTGCTAAAGATTTTGCACAAGGGTTACATGTACTGTACAAACTATTAAGTAGAAGCAAGTACTTTTAGTGGTAATATTGATTTATTAAATATTTTTGTTTGCTTATATGCATTTTTTTTTTTTTTCACTTATTGGGAATTAAGGATATTTAATTGTATAATTACTTCATTAATTTCTAATTAATTATTTGCATTTATGAAAAGTTGAGTATTGGTTTGATTAAGTCCCTTGGCATTGTGGGACGAAAGTGCGTAACTGTGTTTTATTAAAACGTGGACTGCAAGAATTATGGTTTATTTAAGTGTGTAGTGTGGTTATCATCTGCTTTGCATGTAGTACTCTCTCTTTTTTTTTTTTTTTTTTTTTTTTTTTTAATACGGTATGTAATCGGTTCTTAGTTCAGTACTGTGCAACTGTCAGATTTTGTTTTTTTTCGGAGTCTGAAAATATTTATGCAAAATGTCTGCATATGTTATTGTCTTTTGGCTTTTCCCGGTTAGGTGTCACCACAGCGGATCTCCGGTCCGCTAACGATTGGCAGTAGATTTTCACAGTGCCAGGTTGCCAGCTCGACGCCCAACTTTCAACGAAGGCACGCCCATTCACGCATGTCTTTCGGAACCCCACTCGACCCGCGGGGAGGACATGCAGACTCCACACAGAAGGCACTCCCCATGTCTGCATATAAAAATACAAAACTTCCCAGACTTTGTGTCATATCTTGTAGTTTCCACTGTTTTTATCCAGTATTTTCAACTAATAGGAAAATTTTTTTTTTTTACTCCAGCCTTCCCTGACCCTGTCATCGGTACGCTTATTTCTAGAATCGCCCTACAGGACCTAATTAGAAGCCTTTCCTTTATAGGAAAATTCTAGTAGCAAAACCACCAATGTTGGAATACCCTCTTGGAGTTGTAAGTTCATACAAAGTCTTTGTATTCAGCTCTCCCACCCAAATATTCAAGAACGTCATGTCTAGGTACGTTGAACTTTACCATTACTTCCTTCCAGTCTTTAATGCCGTCCACCCTTTCTAATTGCTCCCAATATTTCAACATTCTACCCTTCCTCCTTTTCCATGGAGAGGAAGCATTCATTATTCCAAGTCGTTCTTTAGGCCCTGTTCTATAGTGGGCAACAGCTTTGCTTTCCAGTATCTTAGAAGCCAAAATCTTTTAAACTTGCTTATATAATTGTGTCTCCTTCCTGTCATTTCTCAATTATATCCCAAATCTCAACATTGTGTGATACCGATTTCAGATTCTGCTTATCATCTAGAATTGTTTTTCATCCCATATTATAGTTCTGCATTTGGATTAAATACAGTAGTCTCACTTGTAATGCTGCTAAGTAAGCCTCTTGAATTGGCATATCCATCTCCTCTCCCTAAGTAAAAAAGTAGGTTGGATACCGTTGAGTCGAAATCAACTCATGGTGGCTGTATGGGTAGATAAGGCTCTCATGGCATGTTATGGAAGCAGATTGCCAGGCCTTTCCTCTGCGTAGTCACCGTTGCCACAAAGATGTGCCTTAACCCCTATGCTATCAGTCTGGGGTCCCCTCTCCCTAGGTAAAGGTAATTTAGCTCAACTCAGTCTGTTTCCTACCTTTCTAGAAAAAAAAAGAAGCTTTTAACTCTTTGTTCACCCTAATCCACACCACATCCCATGAATATTAATGTAAGTGAGGGTGTTTTAACCCTGCCCCTTTGGTTGGGGAGGGAGCATGTAATCTACATCACTGTGGAGGCATACAGTGCCATGCGAGAGCACTCTTCTGCAGGTTCATGTTGAACGGTACAACCAGATGATGGCTTAGTGAGTTTAATACCTTCCCCAGGACTCGTACACATATTTACATGGGCAACCTTCCACTGAGGGATTGCTGAAGTGTGCATCTGGCTGTGTCCTGCCTTCTACAAGATGGGCATGCCTATCCGCCCATGTCAGCTTTTTCAGATGCCTGAAATGCTAGTGAAACACAAGCTGCTTGGGTCACAGTCAACATTTTATCCTTCTACACAACCAGAGCTAGACTAGAAAATATCTTATTTCAGTGAGCAGAATATTTGATATTCATAATTGATCACTTCTGCAATAGCCTAGGCTGTATGGGTTATATCCTTAATAGGATATAAAAGCTGATCAGCTTCCAAAGCTTAATGGTATCTCCCATGCTCCCAGACCATTGAAAGGCTAAGCTAGGCAGGGAGAAAATCAGCGGTCTGGGTACCAAGCCCTTGAGAGCCTTCTTTCCAAAGAAGAGTGCTGCTGTTGTGGGCTATCCAAGGATTGACTGTCAGCTAGCCTTTCTCGATTGGTGGGCAGATATTTCCCTTTTGAGGGGGAAAACCTTCCACATTTATTTTTGACTGAAATAATATTTTTTGTATGCTATTTTTTCATGTTGTTATTGTCACTTGACATTTGTCAGTTGAAACTGTGGTTCACTTTATTCTTTTTAATATAAACTTTAGTTTTATTCAGGTTTACTCTAATTTTTATTGCTAAGTTTATAAATTATTTTTAGGGCCTGGGCCGTGTGTGTTGTGCTCTGGTCACTGTGTTATTTTAGTGTAGATACTACTTTTTGATACTTGCCTTTTACCACTTTTGCTGACATTGCTTGCTGCATTTCAGGTTTCTTTCTCTGATTAACTATGGAACCGCTTACAGGTTCCTCAGTCCTTCCTTCCTTTGGACACACAAAAAAAGAATTTCAAGGCAGCCTTTCAGTTCAACAGGCTGCTTCCTTGCCTGAGCTACAGATGCGTGACCCTGCAGTTGCTGTTTCAGGGTTCTTAGACCACTCGTCAACTTCCATGGGTTAATCTGGTTTAGTCCCCTCAGCCACCATGGATTAGTCACATCTTCAGCTGTTTGAGTGTATACTGTAGGCTTGGGAGAACCACTTTTGTTGGCCTTTGAGGAAGGAGCAAGGGCAGCAGGGAATGCTTCTCTGCCTTAACCGGGCTAAGGTCCTATTACCCGACGTGATGGCTCTGACATGACTAGGTCTGCTTATGGATATTCCTGTTAAAAAGAAATAGAAAATTAAACATTTAACTTTCCCTGCCTTTTACCTTAGAGAGAGAAGACTTATTGTGCTTAGCTTGGGCTTTTAACCCTTCCCATTTTGTCTTTTTCTAGTAAGAGAAAAATAAAATGTTCTTAATTTTGCACACTGGTGAAGTAGCCTAAGCGTATTGGTTATATCCTGAAAAGGTAATGACAGATGGACAACTTTCAAATCTTCAGGGAATCTTCTGCATTCCCACACAATTACTGGAAAAACGCACCACAGTTCAGCAATACACAGGAATTCTCAATTAAAAAATAAACCAAACTGGAAGCACCGCTGTGGCTATTACTTCTTTATTTCACATCACAGTCTGGTACTTCTGCTCTATCAGCCTTTTAAGGAATAACTTCATACATTTCAGTTGCCTTTTTATATCCCCTTAAAGTGCCGATTGATTAAATACGTTCAATAAATTCCAATTTCAACATCTACTACCCAAACCTTAAAGGTGCCTCATAGGTGCATGAAAAATAATCATTTCATTACTACAAACAAATTCATTTTACATTTTTTCATTTAATATATATATATATATATATATATATATATATATATATATATATATACACATATATATATATATGTATATATATATATATATATATATATATATATATGTATATATATATATGTATTTTTTTTTTTCTTTAATCAAACATTGTTGACAATTTTCCAAACACAAAGACCCCTAATACATGTTTACATTCTAACTAAATATTGTGCAATTCTTATTTATCATTGCATTTGATGCCTTATTTTTAACAAGTGCCCTCCAACATGAATTTCATCCTCCTTACTTATTCAATATATATTAAACTAAATTTTACTAAGTTTTTCTAACTTTTCTAGTAAAATGCAGGATACAAAAATATTGTGTTCACCATCCTCCTAGATATGGACCCTACACATCCCAATTAATTTCTAAATTTAATCCTCTTGGTTATAAAGTGCCTAAATTTATAATGTTTTTTGTTTCTAGTGTAACCAATCTGACTGAAAGTGAAGTTTTGGTGCCAGCCCCCTCAGAGAGCTATCTTATGCAGGAATTCTAGGATTGATGGACCCTTCTGTTGTGGAGCTGATAAGTTCCAAGGGGGGGGGGGGGTTAGACACTTCCATTACTTTTTGTGACAGAAAACTTACATTATCTGGGACATATTCAATCTGATGTAGTTCCTTTCGTTCTTCCTCACTAATGGGTTCAGATCCAATCCTCAGGTCCAACTCTGCCACATGTACTAGACTTTGTATCAATTCAGTAACCATAAACTTAAAGCTATGTGATGTATCTGTTTCTATTATGTGTTTTGCTAACGCATTAGTATCAGCTCTCCTGTGTATATCATAGACATGCTCTTTTATTCGATCTCGTAGTCTCCTTGTTGTCATACCTATGTAGAAAGATTTACATAAAATACAGTACGCGAAATATACTAAATTGGTACCGTTACAATCAGCAAGTAGTTTAAAGGATAGAATTTTCCCAGTATTTGGGTGCTGGAAGGTCCCATTACTATCCAGTAAGTGACAGTAATTGCATTTCTTACAAGAGATAGTACCATAACTAGCTGTAGGTGATGTTTTCTCATATTTAGGACCACATAGTAGCCTCATTTAAGCATTTCTTATTTTTATATGTGTATCTAGGGTTTTCTCCCACCAACGCTTTTACTTGTTCATCTACAGATAAAATATTCCAATTCCTATCAAAACTCTCTTGTAGATGTTTTATATTGCTGGAATAAGTCATGAGAATTCTCATACTCGTATTAATATTAAGCTTTTGTTGGTCATTGCTATTACTAGATTCTGAATAATAGGGTTTACCTTCTTTTTCTCTAGATGCTACCACTGCAGATGTTATAGGTTTAATTTCTTTTTCCATATATCCTCTCTCTGTAAATCTCACTTCCAGATTATTAATCTCCTCATAGAATTTTTGATCGTCTGCGTACTTTGTCAGCCATAGTCCCTTCGTGTTGGTCTGGACTTCAGAGAAGAAGATACCAAACAGGAGAGGACGCAGGACCGAACCCTGTGCAGGTTTGTGAAGAAGGCAAAGTTCTTAATGGTCACAAGAACGACTGGATGTGCTCCATAGATCTTCAGGATGTGTGCTGTCACATAACAATAGACAGACAATCCAGGTGGTATCTTTTCTTTCAGCTGGGAGTTTATCATTACCAGTTCAGAGCGCTGTGCCCTATGGACTCACCACAGTCCCCAGGGTGTTTACCAAATGCAGGATAGTAGTGGCAGCTCACTTGAGGCTCAAGGGATTCCAAGTGTTTCCATATTTGGATGATTGGCTCCTCACCACCCCTTCCAGGCATCAACTCCTACAAACCAGGGACTATGTGCTCCAGATTTGCAGTACTTTGGGCATTTCAATCCATCTTGCCATATCTCAGTTTGCTCCACTTCAGTGCCTGGAATTCATTGGAACACATCTGAATATGACAGCTCAGGTAACATCTTTACCTCTCCAAATGTTTTCTTACTTAAGACACCAAGTACAGGATATTCTTTCTCATCCTTCCCCTCCAGCAAAGTTAGTGCTACAAGCACTGCAGTCAATGGCAGCTGCCATTATATTGCTTCCCTTCGCTTGCTTCTTTATGCGACTTTTCCAGTGGCCCTTAGCTGCACAGTGGTCTGTACTGCATCAGCCCCTGTCCTTTCAGATAAAACTCACCCCGACCTGTATACTCCACATTCGTTGGTGGGTTCAGTCCGACCACCTTTTTCTGGGCAGACCCTTTGTTCTTCTAAGAGCCAGTTGCCACAGTGACGATGGACACCTCCCAACTGGGTTGGGGGGCATTTCTTGGGAAGGATGATACGAGGCATGTGGTCCCCCCAAGAGACCAAATTCCATATCAGCATTCTAGCGATGAGAGCAATCCTTTTAGCATTGCAGGCATTTCAAGAATCTCTCCCTCTGGGGACTATTAAAATTCTGACACACGGTATGTCAGTAGTCTGGTACATCGGCAAGCAGGGAGGAACCCAATCTTACCCCCTGTGCAGACAGGCCATGAGAGTGTGGAAATGGGCAGTCTCTTCAGACCACTTTATAATTGTGATGCACATTCTGGGGAAAATCAACGTGTTGACAGACAAACTGAGCAGATCTGTTCTGATGCATCATGAGTGGTCTCTCAACCAGTTAGTAGCCATATAATCTTCAGACATTGGGGCCAACCTTGCTGCGACCTGTTTGCTTCCCCCCCAACAAGTGCAGCAGGGTACTTCACTCTGACCCCCCCCTGGGGGGGGGGGGTTCACCGAGGGACGCTCTAATTCACGTTTCGCCCTCCAGTTTCCTTTATGCCTACCCACCTCTTCCCCTAATTCCAGAATTTTTACAGAAAAACAAGCAGGTTGAAGAGCTCTGTAATCTTCATTTCCCCTTTCTGGTCTCAGCAAGTTTGGTTCCCCCTCCTACAGTCTCATCTTCGTTATCCTCCATAGGTACTGGAGCTTTGTCAGGATCTCTTATCTTGCCTGTTGGTGGATCAACATCCCAGTCCAGGCTCTCTTCCCCAGTTCGTGACATTATTTTGGCATCACAAAAAACTTCCACCAAGAAAGTGTTTAAGAGAAAATGGAAAAGGTTTTCTATGTGGGTTTCTAACCAAGACATTGATCCTTTTTCGGCCCCAACTTCTCCATTTCTTTTTCTCGCAACCCTCTTTAATCAAGGAGTCACTTTTTCTACTATTAAACTTCAGTTGGCAGCAATCTCTAATTTCCATTCACAGAATGAATCTTTCTCCCTGGCTTCCTCTAGATTATGTCAAGCCTTTACGAAGTGCATTTTTCTCCTCAGACCTCCGGTAAAGAATCCCTCACCACCTTGGGACCTTACGGTAGTTCTTCAGGGTTTAACTCTGAAACCGTTTGAACCTTCACTCACCACCTTGGGATCTTACGGTAGTTCTTCAGGGTTTAACTCTGAAACCGTTTGAACCTTCAGACACATGCGATTTAAAATTTCTGTCCTGGAAAACGACCTTTCTAGTGGCAATTTCAGCAAAAAGAATTTCCGAACTCCAGGCTCTTTTAGCCAAGTACCTGTATATCATTTTTCACAAAGATAGGGTTTCTGTATGGACAAATCTTTCTTTTGTGCCTAAAGTGGCTTCTGAAAATATCAACCAGTCCATTAATTTACCAGTCTTTTTTCTGAATTTTTCCAGTAAGGGAAGGTACATGCTATATCTCCTTGATGTACATAGACATCTGCATTTTTATCTTAACAAAGCAATTTATCAGCTTTTCATATCTTTTTCTCCAATCGTCTGGATCAAGTGGTTTCTAAACTTACCCTGGCCAAGTGGATTGCTAACTGCATTTCACCAATTTATTCTCAAAAAAAGCTCAGAATTACCTAGGCACCTCTGAGCTCATTCAAGTTGATCCTTTGTTACTTCATCAGCTTTTTGGTCAAAGATTTCTATTGACATTTGTGCAGCAGCCACATGGTCCAAAGGCCATACTTTTATTTCATACTACAATTTGGACATCATATCCAGGAATATATAGCCTCCTTTGGTTTGGCATTGCTCTGGAATATCCTGCCATGAGGGGCACCCAGGGTTTACGTAGCTGGGGACTCTGTCCCATTAGTGAGAAAGAGTGAAAAGGACATCAGATTTACAAGTTATGTAGTCAACATAAGTAGGTGTCTGTGTTGTCCATTTTCATTCTTCCTCACCTTCACTCCCATCCATCCCCAATCCTTTTTTTTTTTTTACTTCTGGAAGAACCACTTGGACTGTGTTTGGAACTTACTGTTCCAGGTTTGAGCCCTGTCTGTGTTTCTGTCCATCTGTTTCTGTTGTGGACAAGGGAGAGGTTAGGCAGCAAACTCTATCTGAGGCAATGGGGATGGAGTAGGATATTATGGGTAGAGGGAGGAGCTTGAGAGCTGCATCCAAAGTTTGGTATATGCAGCTGAGTCAGATCTGAATCCATTAATGAAGAATGAAAATGGACCACATAGATGCCTAGTTATGGTGAGTACATAACTTAAAATTTTAAAACTAGGAAAGTGTGTTTGTTGACGGAGACATTTTCACTTTTAAATGGGATTGTTACTTTTTCACTTTTCACTTTTGTGGTAAAAGTTTTTAGAACTTTTTTCCTGTGGAGAAACTAATGATATGTTTTCTTTTCTGATGTCCTTCAAGGATGCATCTGCAGTCATCACATATGGGTTGTCCTGCCTCAGGCAGCCCTTCGGTCGGCCGGATTCCAAAGTCTGGGTCGGTCGGCTGATACTTTCCTCTCGACGTCAGGCGCAGGGGTATAAGCATCAGCCGGCCATCTTCCTCAGTCTTTCTTGCCGCGTGGTGAGTGCCGGTCGGCTCCTGTAATTCAGCTGCCGAAGACTTCAAAAGCTACATTGGGGACTCTTTCTTGCCTCAGCCGATGTCAGATAAAGTTAATAATTGTTTAACTTGTGGGAACAAAATACCTCATAAGGATTTCCACTCTTACTGCCTCCCTGCCTAGGCCCAGACCACGCGCCTCAGCCTGTTCAGCGTGTGCTTCTTCAACCCGACGCTCTTAACGCCGGGCGGAGTTTGCAGAGGAGGAGTTTTTGGGGCTAGTTTTGCGTATAAGATGCCGTCAGAGACCCGACTTCACATTTAGTTAAGCGGAAGGACAAGGACCGACACACACGCGCAGTTTTGGCTGAACCACGGCAAGGCCTACATGAGTGTCTGTCTCGGCTGAAACAGAGTCTTCCAATCGAAACCGCTCAATCGACTACCTCAGGCCGAGGCCCGGCTGAGTCGGTTATTGAATTTCCATCAGAAACTGGTGTCCTGGAACCTTCGACACCATCCCTTTGAACAAACTTACACCAGCACGTGGTGCAGCCAGGCCTCCTGCATCCATGTCCATTAAGGCATTCTCCAGGGCTAAAGCTGCTAAACTTTCAAAAGCTTTGCCTCCCAAGGTTATCCCTCAGGGACCCTCTTCTGGTTCACAGATTCTAAGCTTAGCAGAGGATCTTATCTCCTTAATTAGGGGCTCCCAACCTCATCCGGACAGAGGTTCTCAACCCCCTCTACACAAAAGGCCCAGGGTTGTGCTCTCTGATCCCCCTCAGATGAGATGAGGCCTGGGCTGTATTCCTTGGACCACACCACCAGAGTAGGCTTTTTGAGGCACGAGATTCTGATGCAGAAGAATCTATTCCCTCGGCCTCCCCTCCTGAAGAGCTTTCCTTTGGGGAGACACTACACACTATGAGAGAGCATTTCCAATGGCAGGGCCAGGAATTCTCTGACTCCAGGAAAAGATTAAGGACCTTTTTACATTTGCCTCAGCATAGGCCTTTAAGCTATTCCTCCTGTTTTGAATGTCATTGAGGATGTGTACTCTGATTCTAGTACAACCCCTGATTCTCTCCCTCCAGCTCCTGCCAAACCCGATAGGTATTACAGGGTCCCGGACGGCATCTTTCTTTTTTACAAGGCCCACTCTGCTGATCTAGAGACTATTTCCCAGGGCCTAAAGGGGTTGCAGCTGCCACTGCTAAAATCCTCTCCTCTGAAAGCGAGAGTCCAGAGCTTTAGAGATGGGGTAAAAAGTGTATACTTCTGCTACTCTTTCTATGAGGGCATTAAATTGTCAATTTCATATGATACAGTACCAAGAGTATTTGTTAGGTGAATTGCATAAAAACTGTCCCCCTGACCCAAATCTCTTCAGGATCTGATGCATATTCACAACAGGTTAGCAACCATTTCCTGCAATGTGGTTATGATGCATTGGAAGCTACATGTAGGTCAGCTATGACTGGCGCAGTTATACATAGGCATGCTTGGCTGAAGGAACAATCTCTGCCAGACCATGTTAAAGCAAAGCTCCTGGATGCTCCATTGGAAAAGCAAAAGTTATTTGGCTTCACGGCTCAGGAGGTCCTAAAGAAATTTGAAGAAAAGGCAAAGTCTGTACAAACAGTCAAAGATTTTCTCCAAGTACAACCACCAAGATTCAGCAGGAATTGGCCTTCCAAGAATTGGTCCTTTCCAGACACAGAGAGGTTTCAGAGAGGCAAGAACAGGCGTGCCAGAGGTAGAGGGCAAGCTAGAGGCTCCTACAGAGGACGTCAGTGGCAACCTCCCAACCAGAGAGGTAATGCAGGACCTTCAACTGCTGCACAAGGACAGGCTCAATGACTTTACTTTGACACATCAACCAGGGCTCAATTGGGCACACCTTTGGAAAGCTCTTTATTCTCAGAAAATTGGCAAAGGATTACAAGGGACAAATAGACACTACAAATAATAAACAAAGGATACAGGTTCCATTTCCACACATTACCAAAAAGAAAAGGCATGCCAGACCTGCCACCGAATCAAAGGGCAGAGGCTTTGAAACAAATCGCCAGCTTAAAGCAAATGAAAGCTATAGAAAAGGTACCTCTCTCAGAACAAGGCCAGGGATTTTATTCAGACTTGTTCCAAGAAAAGAAAAGCAATGGAGGCCTATTCTCGACTTGTCCGCTGAATACTGAATACTTATCTCATTGTACCAAAGTTCAAAATGCTGACTCTACAGCAGCTCCTTCCCATGCTGGGCAAGGGGTCTTGGGTCGTAACTCTAGACCTCAAGGAGGCATACCTGCATGTCCCTATCAGACAAAGTTGCAGAAGACACCTCAGACTTTCTTTCAGGTCAAGAGCATTTCAATCAATCAGCAATTGCTTTGCTTCATGCCCTTTGCTGTATTATACGCCCAGTGTATTAGTAAATGCCACATGCATTGCAGACTTCAGGGGATTCAAATATACCCATATATACCCATATCTGGACGACTGCCTTATACAAGCGGACAGCCAACAAACTTTGGTGAAACATTTGAATTATGCCATCCACCTACTTCAGGCCTTGGGATATACAGTCAACTTTCACAAATCAAGACTTGTTCCATCCCAAAGAATAACCTTTCTGGGTGCAAATCTAGATAGCCTTCCCCACAGAAGAAAAACAAAGTCAACTACCAGATTACTTCAGCAATCTGACAAGACAAACCCAGCTGACTGCAAGGAAAATCCTGCAGGCCGTGGGTTTCTTGCATCCTTCTGATTCAAGCAAGACTACATATGAGGAAACTACAATGGTACCTAAGGAGTTTATGGACTCAGCACAGTCACAGCCTGGAAACTTTGATACCACTCATTCCATGCCTTCAAAAGGAATTTCAGTGGTGGGCTCAAGCAAGCCAGTCAAACAAGGGTCTACCTTTCAACAAACCAATAGCCAGCCAAACCATTACAACAGATGTTTCAGACCACGGATGGGGAGCGCACATGGAGGGTAGATGCATACAAGGTCTGTGGTCACCAAAAGAGATACGCATGCACATAAACCAAAAGGAAATGCTGGCAGTGATACATGCAGTCGAAGCCTTCAAACCCTTTCTGCATCAAGGCCATCTGCTAATAAGAACAGACAACACCACGGTTATGTGGTACATAAACAAGCAAGGAGGCACCCATTCCTATCCTCTTTGCAGATTGGCAATGAATCTATGGGAACTTTCCTTGAAACTCAATATGCAGCTACAATCCCAGTTTTTGCCAGGGAAAGACAATATACCGGCGGACAGCTTAAGCAGAAATATCTTGGATGCATGATGATGGAATGGATGGGCTGCAACATCTTCTAAATACAACAAATCATGGGGAAGGCCGGACATAGATCTTTTTGCCTCCCCCCTCAATCACCAACTGAAGAAATTCTGCTCAAGGACATACCACTCACAGGCATGGAAAGTGGACGCCCTGTCTTTCAGCTGGAGAACTCTAACAGTGTATGCATTTCCACCTCTCCCATTAATGACCAAGGTCTTACTGAAGATCAGGACAGAGCAGCCAAAAGTGATTCTGATAGCTCCGCACTGGCCAAGACAGCACTGGTACCCACTGTTAAAGAGCATGTCACGTACGAAACCATGGCCTCTTCCTTTATGGCCACTTCTACTGACACAGCACAATTACAAAACTCTGCATTCCAATGTGAAAACCTTGCAGCTAGCAGCCTGGAAAATACCTTGACTCCTCCTCAGGATAAGCTATCCCAGAGAGTGAAAGGTATTATTATGGAAGCTTCGTGGCCTTCCACAAGAAAGGCATATTCAGCAAAATGGAAAAGATTTCACATTTGGAACACCACAAAGGGGGAGGACAGTGATGAGTATGGCACATATTCTGGAATACTTGGCAGAAATGTTCCACTCTGGTCTATCTTACTCTTCCATTAAAATTCATGCTTCAGTAATTTCAGCAGAGTACAATACTGATCCACCTGTCTTCTCTCATCCTCTCCTAAGACAGTTTCTAAGAGGAATCAAAAACAAGCCTCCAAGGAAACCACCTCTACCTACTTGGGACCTTAACTTCGTGTTGGAGAAACTAACGCTGCCTCCCTTTGAACCAGCAGCATCTGCAGAGCTACAGTTCCTGTCTTGGAAGACTGCCTTCCTTCTGGCCATAACCTCAGCAAGAAGAGTATCTGAGTTACAGGCCCTTATGGCAGTACAGCCATTTCTTATTTTTCATCAGGACAGAGTGTCATTAAGAACCAATCCTACATTTATGCCAAAGGTGGTATCCAGGGTTTCATTAAATCAAGCTATTCACTTGTCTACATTTTTTCCAAATCCACAAAACAAAGGGGAGAAACTTCTACACACCCTGGACATACACAGACAGCTGCGCTACTACTTGGACAGAACTAAAAGTTACAGAAAAACTGACCAGCTGTTGGTAGCATATGCTGATGGTACACAAGGAAAAGCAATTTCCAAACAGACAATTTCAAAATTAATAGGGAATTGCATTCGTTTTTGTTACTCCTTTCATGGAAAAGCTGTGCCAGCTAACATTAGACCTCATTCCACGAGAGCCACAGCCACCTCCACAGCCTTCTTAAGAGGGGTGGCTACCAAGGACATTTTAGAAGCTGCTACATGGAGCTCCGTGCATACATTTTCCAAGCATTACAATTTACCTTTATATTCCAGATCCAGAGCAGGCTTTGCTACGGCAGTCCTGCAAGGGATTTTAGCTACACCATCCTTTACCTAGTTCCTCCACCCCCAGATTGGCTATGGTATTCTACCCATATGTGATGACTGCAGATGCATCCTTGAAGGACATAGTACAGTTTTGTACCTACCATAAATGTAGATGTCCGATAGGTATGCATCTGCAGTCAGGTTTACCCTCCCTTCTTCCCCTCTGTGGTATTTCTTGGGTACTTACCCCTCTTATAGCTAGCTGGGGGGATCTATTATGGTGTATTTGTTTTTATATTACTGTGCATGTTTGGATTCTAAATGTATATTTCCAAATTTAGCCTTCCTTAGAGGGCAACTGGCATCTGGGGCAAGAAAAACTGAGTAAGATGGCGTCGGCTGATGCTTTTATACCCCGCTCTGGCGTCGGGAAAGTGCGACATCACGGACCCAGACTTTGGAATCCGGCCGACCGAAGGGCTGCCTGAGGCAGGACAACCCATATGTGATGACTGCAGATGCATACCTATCGGACATCTACATTTATGGTAGGTACAAAACTGTACTTTTGCCTCAACCTATGAGGTATCAGATCCAATCAAATTAGAGCCGACTGGCAGATCAGAACCTTTGGCTCTGAAGTTCCACCTAATCTCCCATAGTGCATTGCATACCTAAATCCTTTTAGATCTTGTTTGCCATTTCTATTGTCAGATGTGCTCCAATAAACCTCAGTGCAGCTAAGTAATTTTTGCCTTTTGGCTTTGCCATTTCTCTATCCTCCTCTCCTGTTAGTGATAGCTGTAGTTGCTGTTTTTTTTTTTTGCTGTAGGTATTTGTGTCTAGCCTTTTCTCCATTTGTTAGTGACTTTGAGTGTGGAGTGTGGTGTATCTTGTCATCAGTTTTGGAGGGTAGCAGAAGCTTTAGCTTTCTGGTATCTTCCATTTCAATTAAAAAAACAAGAATTGATATTAAAATGTGTGTTTTGTAGGATTTCTCTCCTTCTGCTAACCTTTTAGCCTTCTTTCTAACTTTGTTGCCTTTATTGCTTTTGGTAGTTATACACTTAGAGTGCTTCTTTGATATGTATAAGACATATGGATTAAAAAAAAATGCCTGGGGTATGGGCACAAGTTACCCTACCAGGACACACATGACAAATATGTTTATTGTGCCAATGTTGCTCATTTGGACACTGATTGCCAGACTTCCACAGCCTTTGGAGCCAAGGCTTTGTCTGACCACTGAGAAAAATTGTTCTTGAAGGGGTTTACTCTCTCATCTTCTGTTGGGCTTGTGTCAGCTTCTCCTCCTAATTGGCTAGCTGCCAAGAAAGAAGTAAAATATAAAGAAAGAGACAGGAGGGAGAAAGACAAATGGGAAGAAAAAATGAGGGAAAAAGAGATTGCTAAGCAGAGAGATAAAGATAGGAAGAAAGACGTCAGTGTTCCCTGTCTTGGGGCAGCTGGATCTGAAGGTCCCCAGGCCCATGGCACCTTTGGCCTTTTCTCTGGATCTAGAATGGTACCTGGCCTATACCGATCTCCATTGTTGCTAACTTAAGTTTTTGGATCTGACCAAGTCACCGCACATGGGCATCCTGATTCCATTGTTGTCTATAGTTCTTGAATCTGATTGGATCCATTCTCCTTTTGTGGCCATTACCCAGGAACTGGAATATTCTTCACAGTTCTCCCCTGTTCAAGTCCAGAATTCCCCTTTTTGGATCAGTGAGGTTGTTCAGCCTGTACCTTGAACCCAGCAAGCCTTTTTCTCAATTTTTTTCCTGGTCTGTAAGGTCTTCCACAAGTGTCAAGGAATCTGACTTGGATCAACTTATGGAACCCATCCTGAAAGCCCAGATGGACCTTAGGGATCAGCCTTTCCTCCTCTCTTCAGAGAGTTGGGGGGGGGCTGTTCTCATGGCCCTAACTTTTATTGCTCCTCCTCTGGTCCATCTGTTGGTGGTCGTGACTATGGTTCCTACACTATCCAAAGTCATGCCTTCATTGGCACAGGCTTCTGTGTTGATGCATTTGACTATGGTTGCCTCTGAGATGAGTGCATCCTGGAGTTGTGGTTTTGGAGTCAAGGGTCCAGGGTTGGGGTGGATTCTGAGATTATCGGAGCAGTTACTGTCTTTGAGTGCTTTTTCTCTTGATGTCTGACCTGGTTGGGTTGGTGATTAAAAGTGGGACTTCTCTTGGATCTGATCAGGCAGGTTACTTTTCCAGTTGCTTGGCCCCGGTGTTTGACGTGGCAGACAATTTTCTCTTGATCTACGTCTGGTACCAGTCTTCCTCTCTCAGACCCATCCTGATTCTCTTGTCTGTCCAGGGTCTCCATTTCATATGAGCTGCCTTCAGAATAGAACACCACTGACAGGCTTTGAACAGTCCCGGATGTGGGGCTCCCCTGTTGCCCCCCCCTACCCGGAGATGCACAGGAAGAGCCAGTGTAAGAGGAAGTGCTTTGAATTTTCAGAGATAATCTGCAGAAGAATCTGATCTTGACAAAGGGAAAGGGTCACTTGAATCTCTCTGTGAAGATGCCTCTATTGGAGATCTCCTGCTAGTGGGTTTGGACTGCCATTGCTTCTTTTCCTGAGGATTGTCTGTCTTGAAGCCTTTGGCATGGGCCCATCCACAACTTGGATGGGTACCTCTTTCTGGGTGAGCTTATCGACCTTGTGTCCTGGAGGATTTGTAGAAAACCCATTGTGGTGGAGCTGACCCTCCACAGACCCAACAAGTTGTTGGTTAGCCCGCCTCCGGACAGGTCCTTTTGGAGCATATGTGTCCTGGTTGATGCTATTGTGTCACTACAGCCACAAAGATGGAAATCTCAGAAGATAGTGGTTCGGTCCATCAGGGAATCACAGGTGTTTGATCTATTTGGGAAGCATGCTTATGCTTCAGCCACATTTGCCCCTCATAAGCTGAGATACATGACACTTTTGACAAGACTTCAGGGGGATTCAGTATCTGAAGTTTCTAAGTCTGTGGCCTCCCAGCCATCAATAGTCTCATAAGATCCTGGAGACTCAGTTGGACACTATGCAGTCCATCTCCAGAGTATCCATGTGCCTCATTTTGAATGCATTTATGGTGCAGTTCACGTGATGGGCACAGGCTTTGCCATTCACTATCATACTCAGATGCTGCACTGTAACTTTGCAGACTACTACAAGGTGTCCATTCATAAAGTCCTGTTGGATTGGACCAGCTTATTTAGTCCCAAATTTAAGGGTAATTTGACTAGAAATGAGCAAGAGGACAATATGTTTAATGGTAGTGGAGTGCATTTCTCCATTGTGCAAAGGTAAAAGACTTGGGTATGTAATGTATTATTTGAGAAGAGGTGGAACTCTGGAGCTGAAGATGCCAGTCTGCCGGTCTCTGATCTAATCAGATCAGATAACTCCCAGAGGGAGAGAGAGACTGAAGAAAATAAATTAGGTCTAGCATTATGGAATGTACATATCTTTTGTTTATTTTACTTTTTGGAGCTGGGTAAGTGTTTTTATTTCTTTACTACTTAACTGTTTTACCGACTATCGGTGCTAATCTCCCCAGAATTGGGTACCTTTTTTTGGCTTAACCATGGAACAACTTACTGGTTCCTCTGTTCTCCCTTCTTCCAGCCAGAAAAATATTAAGCAGCCTTTGCCACCACAGTAGGTTGATACAATGCCTCAACCATAGGTGGGTGCCTGTGCTCTGGCCAAAGCTGGTTCCTGTGACTACTCATTTTTTTCTTGGGCCAGTCTGGCATTCTCTCTACACCCATGTGAATCGAGGGTTAGACATATCCTCTGCAGCTGTTGGTTTGCCCTTGGCAGACAGGGGAGAGCCACTGTTCTTGGTCCTGGGAGAAGGGACCGAGAATGTCTCTGATTCATCAGAAATCTGTGCCCATCCCTATGGAGTTTATTGCTGGCAACTATGGGTCTCTCTTTCTTCAGAAATTCCTTTAAAAATAAACAAAAATGAAACTAGTCTTCTCCTGTCTCAGTGGCACGGGACAGGAGTAATTTAGCTTAGTTCACGGTGTAGTACACACTCTTAATCCTTCCTGTATTGCTGTTTCTGGTTTTAAAAAAAAAAAGATTCTTTTGTTTTCTGAAGAGATTCAAGAGGCTGAACCTCAAAATCAGTAGGAGGGGGGCATACGTCTCCAAAGACTTCTTACTCCTATTCTGAGGAGAGTGTGGCTTCGGCCAGTCCCTTCGAAAGGCAGACTTTCTCTGAGATTATATTCATAATGAATCTGTTAATTCAGTGGAAAAACGGTTTGACACTTCTCATTTCATCAGAAAATATGATTTGTTACAACTGAAATTTCCAGAACCTACTCCTGTTCTGTCTGCATTGAAGAACATTTTTGCACATCCTGTGATTTGATAGTCAACCCATTCCCCCTAAATAGTAGCTAGACTATATAAAATTTCTCAGACTTTCAAGTTTTTATACACACTTTCCAGATCTGACCCAGCAGCTATTGCTTTAGGAAACCCAGCTGCTGATAAACAATTAATAGGATGGAAGGGCTTTTAATAAGTTTGGGAAGAAAGTGTATCCCTCAGATGGGTCTGGAGCAGCTGAGCAGGCACCGGCTTCTGAGGGTGTATCCAGGCCACAACATTTTTATATAAAACCAACGCCAGCTTCAAAATCAAAGACCAAAGCAACTTCTAAAGCTAAAAACTGACGCATGAGCCACGTGCACAGGCCTATGTGCCCAAAAAGTAGATGATCAAAATGGCTGAAGACCTAATTACCTTGATCAGGGGTTTCCAACCCCCTCCTGATAAGAGGCCTAGGCAAGACACTGATTATGAATCTTCAGATCAGGTTTCAATTTCTTCTGATCAGGAATTATCTGTACCACTATCAGTACTATGAGGATTCTGATGCAGAGGAATCTATCCTATCTGCATCTCCTCCTGAAGTTTATTCCTTTGGAGAAACCTTGGATACTTTGAGGGAGCATTTTCACTGTGAGATTCAAGATTTCTCAGAATCAAAAAAAGAGGCTCAGGGATTTCCTTCTCCCTCAGCATTGGCCTTTAGCCATACCTCCTGTTTTAGACATTGTGGATGATGTATTTTCAGAGTCAAGCTTTACTCCAGACTCCTTACCTCCGGCTCCTAGCAAGCCAGACAGATATTACAGGGTTCCTGACTCTCACAAATTTTTTATTTAGAAACCCTGCTGCTGACCCCAAAACTATTTCCCAGGGTCCAAAAGGTGTTAAGGCCTCAACAGCAAAAAATCCTACCCCCTCTGACAGAGATTCCAGGGCACTGGATAGATGGGGAAAGAAGGTTTATACATCTGCAACCTTGGCAATTAGGGCCTTAAACTGCCAGTTTCATATGCTCAAGTATCAACATGTTATGGGATTATTGAATAGAAAATGTTGATTTATGAATGTGGAGAAAATAAAGAATTGCAGGAATTATTGCATGCAGCAGAACAAGTTGGAAAGCATACTTTGCAATGTGGCTTTTATTCCTTAGAGGCCTACTGCAGGGCCGCAGTTACTGGATCTGTGATTAGGAGGCATGCCTGGCTAAAAGAGCAAAATTTGCCTGATCATGTTAAAGCTAAATTGCTGGATACATCTTTACAGCATGATACTCTGTTTAGTATTAAGGCAGAAGAGGTTTTAAAGAAAATGGAAGACAAAGCTAAGTGTATGCAAACTATAAAAGACTTCTTACAGGTACAGCCACCGAGATTCTGTAGACACTGGCCTACAAAAAAATTGTTCCTTTCCTGTGTCCGACAGAGCTCAACGGGGCAAATCCAGATGCCCTAAAGGTTCTAGATACCAGTCACAGGATTCTTACAGGTCAAAGTAATGGGGTGCTTCTACCTCCAAATCTGGAGGAAATAAAGCGCAACCCTACAGTAAACAGTCTCAATGACTTCCCTCTGCCATCACCAGGCACTTATCTTTTTCCAGCACCCTTGGGGGGAAAATTAGCACTTTATGCTCAAAATTGGCAGTTAATATCCCAGGACAAGTGGGTGTTAAACATAGTATCTCAGGGATACAGATTCCACTTCCACACACTGCCAATTGCAAACGGTTGGCCGGATCTGCCAAAAAATCAATGGGCAGAGGCACAGAAACAAGTTGCGTCCCTCATGGATAGGGGGCTATTCAGCCAGTACCAGAACAGGAAAAAGGACAAGGGTTTTATTCAAGACTGTTTTTGGTACCCAGAAAAGACAAGGCCTGGCACCCAATACTGGATTTATCAATTTTGAACACATACCTGGACATTCCAAAATTCAAAATGCTAACTTTGCAGCAGCTTCTGCCCATGCTGGGCAAGAACGCTTGACTAGTGACATTAGACCTAAAAGAGGCATACCTGCATATCCCAATAAGGGAATCGTGCAGAAGATACCTCCGTTTCAAGGCTGGCTTTATGCATTACCAATTCTCTGCACTGCCCTTTGGCTTATCTACTGCGCCCAGGGTCTTTACAAAGTGCCTGGCACCAGTAATTGCATTTTGCAGACAGAAGTATACAAATCTAGCCTTACTTGGACGACTGTCTCATTCAAGCAGAGAACAATGACATTCTTCTTCAGCATCTGGCATTTGTGGCTTCTAACATGCCTAGGTTACCCAATAAACGAAAAGAAATCACAACTGCTACCCTCCTTGGTGCAAGCTTGAATACAACTGCCCAGATGGCTTTCCTCATGCCAGACAAACAAAGGCAACTGACTACTTACTTCAAACCGATGGCAACAAAAAAACAGTTATCTGCAAGACAAACTCTGCAGGCTTTGGGGTTCATGGCATCCTGCATTCTACTAATTCAATATGTAAGACTCCATGTGAGGAAACTACAGTGGTACCTAAAAGGTTTATGGAGTCAACATTGTCACAGTCTGGAAACAATGATTCCTCTCATTCCCTGCCTACAACAGGAGTTTCTATGGTGGGCAAAGGCATGTCACCAAAACATGGGATGGGCTTTCACTCTACCCCCTGCCAGCCAAACCTTAACAACAGACGCATCAGATTATGCATGGTGGGCCCACATGACGGGAAGATGCATTCACGGCATATAGACCCCAAAACAAATGCATCTGCATATCAACCAAAAAGAGATGTTAGCTGTTCAAAATGCCCTGACAGCCTTCAAGGACTTACTTCATCCAGGACAACTACTGATACAGATGGACAACACCACGGTTATGTGGTACATAAACAAGCAGGGGTGCATGCACTCATACCCCCTTTGCAGAGTAGCCATGGCACTGTGGGACACAGCCTGGACTTACTAAGTACATCTTCAAGCTCAGTTCCTGCCAGGAAAGCAAAATACTCTGGCAGACAGTTTAGGCAGAAACCTTATGGACCCTCACGAGTGGAAACTAGATCCACAAGTCTTCAGCATGATAACAAAGAAATGAGGGAGCCCGGACATAGACCTATTTGCTTCTCCTCAGAATTATCAACTGGAAAAATTCTGCACAAGGGCTTATCACAGACAAGCATGGAAAGTGGATGCCCTGTCCTTCAGTTGGAAAAACCTTTCAGTTTACGCCTTTCCTCCTCTGCCTCTTTTTCCCAAGGTCCTACTAAAAGTCAGACAAGAGAAACCAAAGATGATACTAATTGCCCCGGACTGGCCACGCCAGTACTGGTATCCAATTCTAAGGAATATGTCTCAATTCCCAGCTTGATACTTCCCTCAAATACCTCACTTACTGTCCCAGCAAAACAGTCAGATCCTGCACAATCAGCTCCAAACACTGAACCTGGCAGCATGGCTGATCATGTAGTTATTCAAACAACACCTCTCAGTAAAGCTTTGATGGATGTCATTTTGGAAGCCAGAAGGCCTAGTACTAGAAAATCTTGTGCTAATAAATGGAAGAGCTTCTGTGCTTGGAACCAAGCACAAGGAACTGACACAGCAGAGCCAAATATTCCTCAGATTTTACAATACTTGACTGAGATGCTTGACAAAGGCCTATCTTTTTCATCAATAAAAATCCATGCCTCTGCCATCTCGGCTCATTACAACACAGAGCCACCAATCTTTTCTCATCCTTTACTAAAGCAGTATCTTAGAGGGGCCAAAAATTTAAGGCAGCCTAGATCATCACCAATTCCTGCTTGGGACCTCAATTATGTGCTGGAAAAGCTTGCCCTGCCTCCATTTGAACCAGCTGCTACTGCAGATCTAAAGTTATCATGGAAAACAGTCTGCTCCTGGCAGTTACTTCAGCAAGAAGGGTCTCAGTGCTACAGGCCCGGCTGTGAAGCCTTTTATCATATTTTACCCAGACAGGGTGTCCCTCAGGACCAATCCTTCATTTGTGCCTAAGGTGGTTTCTAGTCTGGCTCTTAACCAAACTATTCATCTGCCAACTTTTTATCCAAATCCGCAGAACAAGGGGGAGCGGATTCTGCATTCCTTGGACGTAAGACAGCTAAGATTCTACTTGAGCAGGGCTAAAGCTCAAAGAAAAACTAAGCAGTTACTAATGGCATTTGTTGCAGGATCAGAGGGAAAGGCTATTTCAAAGAAGACCATTTCAAAGTGGATAAGCCACTGCATTCGTTTCTGCTACTTACACCATGGCAAACTGGTGGCCAAGGGCATTAGGTCTCATTCCACCAGGGCTACAGCTACATCAGCAGTTTTTCTCAGAGGGGTACCAACCAAAGACCTTCTAGAGGCTGCTACTTGGAGTTCTGTTCACACTTTTACAAAGCATTATTATGTGCCTCTCTAAGTCCAGGGCAGGCTTTGCCACTGCAGTTCTGCAGGGCCTTATAGCCACCCCTAATGCAGTTTAGCTCCAGCCTCCCATAAATAGCTTTGGGATTCTACCTGAATGTAATGACTGCAACAGTGAAACACAAAGAACATAGTACAGTTGTGTACCCTACCATAAATGTAGATGTTCAAGTGTATTCACTGTTGCAGTCCAGGTTACCCGCCCGCCATCCCCCTTTTCGTCTGGAGTTTCTCTTTCCTTCACTATCTTCTACAGCCTATGTGGTGTATTTGCTTGTAGATGAAGGTAAAGTTTGTATTGTTGCATGTATATATAGCTTATTTTATATATTTTTGCTACCCATTTGGGGGGCACCTCACATATGGGGCAAAAAAAACCTAAAGAAAATGGCATTGGCTGCTTGTTTTATACCCCTGACATCATGGAAGAGGACACAGCAACTGACGCAGGACCCAAGACTTTGGAATTCAGGCCGACTGAGGGCAACCTGCAAGCAAATTACCCAAATGTAATGACTGCAACAGTGAATACACTTGGAACATCTACATTTATGGTAAGTGTACACAACTGTACTTTACTGTTTCTCAAGTGACTACCATTGTTTGAAATGTGCATATAACTCTGCTGATGCCACTTCCAGGGTTGCTGCCACTGAAATTGTTATGAAGATTCTTTTTTTCTTGCTTCCTGAGCATGTTAAGAATGAATTCTTTCTTGGAGAAGGAGCACTGCTTTTTTTAACCTTCTGCTGCAGATGTCATTACAAAGTGTCATGAGAGAAGGTATGCGATTCAAGGGATGTCTAAGAATTTCAGCCACCTTCTCCAGGCTTTCCAAGGGATTCAATGCTTGTTCGTCAACTTTCAAAAAAAAAGAAAAATAAATGCACTCCACAGTCAGCTGGTAAGCAGGAGTTTTCAAAAGCAGTGGCAGGGAAGTTCCAAAAAAGAAAGCCTGAACCCCCTCCCCGGAACAAAGGACAGTGTAATATGTCTGAATGACTATATGACTGACTATATGAGGGGTTTCTGTCCCCCCTCCCATGCTGGCAGTCCTTTATCCTTCCAGAAAGTCTGAACCTCCATTTCTCTCTTTGGTAGTAGATTTTTTCAGAGAGAGGGGTTCTGAAATTAGTCCGTCAAGGGTGCAAGTGCTTTTTGGGGGATTTCTGTTCATCTGACTGACCAAACTTTTTTTTTTACCTCCTGTCATCCAGCATTTGTTAGCTTGGGGTGAGAAGCTATTCTCAGTTCAGAGGAGGGTTGTATTCAAGGAAGAAGATTCTTGAAGATTACTTGTGAACTTCGATTTACTGAGCCAGTTTGTGATAAGTGCCCAAGTTCAAAATATTGTTGCTTTCTAATTGCCACCCCTTATTCCCTGTTTGATTTTCCTAGTGACCTTAAATTTAACAGCTGTATATTACCACAGTCCTATTGATCCAGATTTCTGGCTTTCCAAAAGGTTTTCTTTGTCCGGATCCCATTATTAGTTCTCTGCGGGATGTTCACAAAGTATATAGCCCCTATGATAGCCTACTACAGCCTGCAAGGTGTTCACACTTTCCTTATTTATATTACTTGCTTATCTTTGCAGAGTATTTTCAAAGTGTCACTAATTTCTCACGTGGGTAAGGGATTTGTTACACAGGCTGAGATTCCAAGACAACATTCAGAAAGACTTTCTACCTCCTTTCACAATTATTTTCTTGGGATTTCTGCTGGGTACCTCTTTTCAGAGACTTTTTTTTCTTCCACCAAAAAAAAAATCTTTATTTGCATGTATTCCTGAGGTTTTCCACTTATCCTCCCTTCCCAACTAGGGAATTTTTCATGATTTTGGGTCTCTTGGCATCTGTGATGACTCTTGTAAGACTCCCAGCATCAACATCCCTTTACTTTTCAGATTTCAGTTTTGGATGTGAAAATTGAAATTATGTGTGAGACACAGCAGATTTATCAGAGTCCAGGTCTCCCATTCTCCCTTGCTGCTCCAGCACAGTCATTCACAACAGACCCCTCAGACTTTGCTTGGGGAGCAGAGTCCATGAGAATAAAAATGCAGGGACTTTGGAACAAAAAAGACGGACCAAAACACGCAGAGGTAGGAGGTGATGATGTCCGTGTTCATTTTATCCTCAACTGTTGGTTTCATATCCAAACCTTGGATGCGACTTGGTCATTACAAAAACTCGTGGTAACCAAAAAGCTTTCAACCTAATCCCTTACCCATAATGCACCAACCCCAAACATATCCCAGATCTTGTTTGCCGCTTTTCTTGAAAAGATGTGATCAGCCTTAGCTCTCGAGTTTCATTACAGATAAGTGCAGTTTTTTCTCTTTAATCTCTTAAATTCTTCTTTTATGTATTATTGCGTTACCATTTTATAGTATTGTAACTTACCATCGTTGGTAGTTTTTTTTTTTTCTTGTCTATTATACATGCTAGTGTAGTCCTAATACCACTGTTGGTATTCTTTCTTTCCTCTTTATATAAAAAAAAAAAAAGGAATTAGTCTTCTGTATCACTGTTAATTTTCTTAGTCGCCAGCATGTCTGAAAAATGACCTTCCAGTTTTAAGAAGGGTCTGAAATGTGGGCACAAATTGCCTCTTTCTGATGCTCACACACTGTGTGCATTGTTTAGGCCCACGGCATATTCTCCCCTAAATAACAAATGCAGCAGCTACTTTGCCCTAATACCCCGTCAGGGGGAATCACTGAGGGACTCTCTCTACTTCACGATTGGCCACCTGGTCTACTTTATGCTACCCATCATTTCCTCTCATTCCGAATTCCTGCAGAAAGCCACCAGGCTGAAGAGCACAGTCATCCTCATTGCACCTTACTGGCCTTGTCAGATTTGGTTCCCCTTCCTGTGGCCTCATCTTCTTTACCAACCTTGGATTCTGGATCCGATTCTAGATCTCCTGTCACATCTGACAGATATGATTCATCCGGATATCTTAAACCTCAGGCTAATAGTGTGGTTTCTCCAATTTTGTTAATAGCCAGACAACCAATGCCCTCTTTCCTGTCTGTCATATCCTTTTATATTCCCATAAATCTTAAACAAGAAAGCTTGTTACAAGTGGAAAAAGTTTGTTTACTGGGCACAACAAAACATATTGATCCAATTTCAGCTGTAATACATAACATACTTGAATTTTTAGCAGTGATCTTTAATGAAGGGCAAGTTCCTCTACCATTAAGGTTCAATTAACAGTAATATCTAATTTTCATATTGCATTTGAAAAATTTTCTGTGGCCTCTTTTAAGCTTTATAAAACATTCTTGAGAGGCATTCTTCTATTGAGACCCCCATATAAAGATCCTACTCCACCATGGGATTTGAACTGCAGGCCTTAATTCATTTCCCCTTTGAACCAGCAGCTAAATGTGACCTTAAGTTCCTGACCTGGAAAAATCTCTTTCTAGTGGCCATTACCTCAGCCAGAAGAATTTTAGAGCTTAAAGCTTTGTTGTCTAAACCTCCCTACTTGATTTTTCATAAGGATAGAGTCCCATTACGTACCAATGCGTCTTTCCTTGCCAAGGTAGTGTCTGCATCCAGTAGCAGTCAATCCATTAATTTTCCAGTATTCTTTCCTAAATTTACAAACAAAGGTGAATATAGGTTGCATTTATTCGTTGTTCACAGACAATTACGTTTTTGCTTACATAGGACAAAATAATTTGGGTTAACAGATCAATTGTTGGTTTCCTTTGCAGGTTTGAAATTGGGTAAGCCAGTTGCAAAAGGAACTAACCAGATGGTTGACTGGAATGTATTTCTTTTATCTATGACAAGTTAGATCTATCCTTGCCTAAACCTGTAAGAGCCCATTCAACTAGGTGCATGACAACTTCTTTAGTGTTTCTGTCCAGGGCTTCAATGGATGAGGTATGTGCACTGCAACCTTGGCAAATCCTCATACCTTTATCACTCAATACAAGCTGGATCTGGTCTCAAGGGGTAGAGCAGCCTTTGGCTCAACTGTGCTCAGGAATATCCTTCCTTAGAGTCCACCTGATATTTTAGGTAGCTGGAGAGACTGTCCCAGCAGTTGACGATGGAATGAAAATTGACAGCATCAGATAAAGAAGCTAGGTACTCACCATGATGTGCCATCTGTGTTGACCATTTTTATTCCTCCTCTGCTTCCTGCCCAGCAACCCCCGAACCCTTATTTCAACAAACTTCTGGAAGAATGAGATATTGTAAGGACACCACTGTCCTTTATGATTGAGCTCCAGATATAGTTCCTTCTGTAGACATGCACAAATTTGTGTCTTTGTGTGTACATTGCAGATACCACTTTAGGTAAATCAGCAAACAAGATCTGAGGTATGTTAGGGGTTGGTGCATTATGGGTAAGAGAGAAGTTTGAGAGCTTTTTGGTTACCATGAGCTTTAGTAACTGCCAAGTCAGATGCGAAGCTCAGATCTGAACCCAACAGATGAAGAATGAAAATGGACAACACAGATGGAAGATTATGGTGAGTACATAACTTCTTTTTAGCTCTCATAAATTATCTCCGCTCTGTCATCTGTGGCCTCCAGGACCTCTACAGTTGTTTATAGACAGCACCACAGTGATGTTGTACATACAAAAAAGCAAGGGAGAACCAGATCTTACCTTCTGTGCAGACTAGCCATTGTAGCCTGGAATACAGCTTTACAACACAATCGCACTTTATCTTGCATTTCGTCAGAGCAAAATTGTGTGGCAGACAAGTTGACCAGGACCAGATCCTAACGAATCTGAAACTGAATCAGATGTTCTTCCAAGATTTGATCCATCTGCAGGGAACACCACAACTAGATCTTTTTGCCTCTGCTCTAAACAATCAGTTGGCAAAATTTCTGCTCCAGAACTCCATGCAAGAGAGCCTTAAAGACAGATGCCTTTTATTTTCCTTAGACAGGAATGTTTCTCTATGCTTTTCCACCCTTTCCACAAATGTCCAGGGTGGGTACTTCCAAAAAATTAGGACTCCCCAAAGAATCATGGTGGTGACTCACTTTTGGCCCAGGCAACAGTGTTTTTTCCTTCTTCTGGAAAAGTCCAATGGCGACTGCCACAAGCTTCCTCACAGACTACAGATGTTTGATACAGCCTGACTCCATACAACTGTAACTGGCTGCCTGGATGATAGTTTTTATACTTTTTAGTCGCCCTTTTTTCTTATTAATGAAATTAAGAAATCTTGCTACTAGGAAATCATATGTTCACAAATGGAAAAGGTTTTCTAGTTGGTGCCAAGAAAATATCCATCAACCATTCAGTTTGTGTTACTGTACAATGGCCTATCTTACTCCTCAGTCGAGGTTCATTTGTCAGACATTTCAGCATGTCTGGCCAATGGATCCCCTCTTTCAGTGCTGCCTCATGTGAAAATATTTTTGAAAGGAATGTTTCATATGAAGCCTCCTAGAAAACAGCTGGCTCCTCCTTGGGATTTTAATTTTGTGTTAGAAAAACTAATTCTTGCTCCACTTGAAACAACTCGTCAGGCTTACTTGAGGTTCTTGACACGGAAAACAATTGTATTTATTGCTATGACCTCTGCAAGAAGAGTAATAGAGTTTCCAAGCTCTTATGGTGGATCAACATTATCTCATTTTCCACAAAGAGTTTCTCTGAGAACTAATTATTTTATGCTTAATTTGGTATTCGAGTTTACTGTAAGCCAAGGTATCTATCTCCCTGTCTTTTTTCAAGAACATAAAAAATAGAGAGAAAAGATGCTCCATTGCTTGGATGTCCACAGTCAACTCTGGTACTATCTTGACAGAGCATAAACTTTCTAAAATTCTGATCAGTTATTCGTATCTTTTGAAGGTAAGGAAAAAGTACAACCAGTGTCCAAACAGACAGTTTCTTAATGGTTGTCCCATGCTATTTCCTTTTGTTAGTACCACCATAGTAACTCAATTCCTGGCAGGGTGAAGGCACAGTCTATGAAGCAACCTGATTCTGTATGTGTGTGTGTGTGTATATGTATGTATGTATGTATGTATGTATGTGTGTGTGTGTGTGTGTGTGTGTGTGTGTATATATATATAGATATATATATATATGTATATATATATATATATGTATATATATATATGTATATATATATATATATATATATATATATATATATATATATATATATATATATATATGTATATATATATATATATATATATATATATATATATATATATATATATATATGTATATATATATATATATATATATATATATATATATATGTGTGTGTGTGTATGTTGCTAAGTACTACAAACAATCCTACATCCCTTCTGCTCCCATTTTCTCTCTAACCTTGGTATTTTACCTGTATAGTTTAGGTACTGCAGCAGTGATCGATGTTGAGCATAGCGCAGTTGTGTATCTAAACTTAGCTTAAGATTTTCAAATAAATTACTGCTGCACTAACCACTTCCTTTCTCCAAACCCCTTATTTTTATGATTTTTCTTTCTGTGGGTGAAGACATTGATTTTTGTATTACTAGAACTGATGTCTTTTGTTGCTCTTGTTACACTTTTTAAGTTTGCATGAAAGGTCTGAAAAGCTGCTTCTCTGTGCTTTTTCAGCATTTGTTTCTGATGGTGAGCTTCATCCAGAAGAAACCTCTAGTCATCCTTGTAGCTCATTTACTGTCTTGTGTAAAAATGGTTCCCTATTTTTTTTCTTTTTTGCCTTCTATATTGTAGCAGCCCTTGTTCTTGAGACCCACAAGAACACTGCTGATGCATCCACTGGGCATCGGTGCTTGGCTTCTCCATTTCTAGTAGCTGCTAGTAATACTTTCTTTTGTGTCACTGTGGTTATTGTCATCTCTTCTTTCCAAATACACAGCACAAGGAAAATTTACAATGACAAATGGGCATGTTTTTCAGTGTGGGGCACCGCTAAGGGCTTTGATATCTTTTCTGCAGTCCATGAATACTCTGCTCTGCAGATAGTTGTCATCTTGTTAAAGTACATTTGGCTGCCTTGTATTTTGTCAAGGCCAAGATTTTAATTAATTATCTTTCTTAAAAGTGTGAAAGGCTTTCGAAACTACAGGCGCATTTTTGTTGAGGCCTTCACTGCAAGATTCAGTACAGTAGACTCCCTGTTATTCGGTCTTGCTGGCACTGGACCTTAGGCTGGATAAATGATGAATGGCTGGTTAATCAGAAAAAGCAAATAGCATAGGTTATATATAGGTTAATATAATAGGTTATAAATCAGCTAGAATAACAGGATTTATGGTAGTATTATTTTTTCTAATGAATATGAAGTCTAAAACTCAAATGTCTGTCTTTATTTAGCCTAGAGGAGGTGAAGTGCTGTTCTTCTGTGCTGTCTTTTGCTAGGACTATGGCATAAATTTGATGGCCGTTTAAAGAGGAGGCCAGTTAGAGAGGCCAGATAAGAAGCAGCCCATTGTACATCTGTCGGACTATTTGACTAAGAACCCTTTTGAGCCTGCAAGTGCAGCAAAATTAAGGATCCTTACTTGGAGATCATTTCTTGGCAGTCATTATTCTGTCAAAAGGATTTTTGAACTTTAAACCTCTTTTTGATGAACCACTTTATTTGGATATCTCTAAGGATGGATTTTGCTTAGGGTCAGTCTCACTTTTTATGCTTGAAGTTGCAGCCTGCTTGTTTTAAAGCATTACATATATTTGCTTGTATTTTTTAGTCCTTTTCTTAGTCAGGGGAGTTCTTGCTGCACTAAGTAGGTGATGTCCTTCTAAGCTCATGTTGTAGTATTCTAAACATGAGGGGGATCCTCTGCCTGAGGCGACCCGAGCATCCGGCTCATCTACAAAAGCTTAGCCTGGCTGCTGTATGATGCGTGTGACGTCATACGTAGGTACCATAAACTGTGGGCCATAAATGTGACGTCTGCACTAACTGACCTCAGAACTTCTCTGCCACCAGTCGAACGTCATCTTGCTCGCTCAGCTCCATGCCGAGTAACTTCTGAAAGATAAATACCCCATTGAGGAATCTCTTTTCTAGCTTGGTTGCTGTTTTGTCTTTTCTATTAGTTAATTCCGTCCATGTCATCTAGGAAGGGAAAATTAAGTGCAGACATCAAATTCCACACAGACGGCCATGACCTCTGCCTCTTCTGTTTGGGGCCTACCCATGACTACAAAGCGTGTTCCATCTGCTAGTCATTTGTTCCTAAAACAGTGTGTGGCCGTCTTTCAGTCCTGAACTTATTCATTGAAAATCAGTGCCTGAAATGTCTTGCCTTAGGTATGGAAGCGACACCGTCCATCTCAGGCGAACCATTGAGAAAGAAGGCCAAAGTTTCTAGGCCAGAAAAAGCGACTGTGCCTCCAAGCTTGGACGTCCCGCCAGCTGCCGATTTAGGGGCTGAGGTATGTCCGATGACATTGACAACTTTGGCGGGTGCCTCTTTGGCTGGCAAGCATTTTCTCAGTCCGTTTTTAATGCCTTTTTGACTCTTAGGCCTACTTCCTCCCAAGCTCCTGCTACTCTACCATCTTTGAGCCCCTGGCCTCCTTCCCTGGGTCTGTTAGCCCGGCCTGATAATTAAGAGGAGGACTCTTCCTCTTCTTTTGATGAGTCCCTGTCTTATACCTCTCAACTGGCATCTCCCTTGGGATACTGTTCTCCAGAAGAGGATTCCTTAGAGGGTGATTCCCCACCTGAAGACACAACCTTTGGGGAAACAATTTTAAAAATGAGGGAATATTTTAAATGGGATTCCACACAAATGACAGAAGTGCAAAAAAAGGTATTATGAAGGAAAAATGTAAGTGCAGATGTCAAAGTCCACACAAAGACCGCCATGACCACTGCCTGTTCGGTTTAAGGCCTACTCGTGACTGCAAAGTGTGTTCCATCTACCAGTCGTTTGTTCCCAAAGCACCACATACCTGTCTTTCAGCCCTGAACTTATGCTTCTGGCCCACCTCATAAGTAAGGGTATCTCATCCAGGGGCAGGAGGTCATAACATTCCTGTCTTCTTCCCTTGTAAGGCCAATTATGGAGTACAACGCCCTGTTCGGTATATACCTTGCAAAGCCCATGCAGCAGCTGGAGAGACCACAGAGGTTCCTCACCAGGCGAATCCAGGGCCTCAAACATCTACCCTACACAGATAGGCTAAAAGCCCTGTCCCTCTACTCATTCTCATACAGACTCCGCAGAGGTGACCTCTGTCTGGCATACAAAGCAATCTCAGACCCCACTTTGATGGGACTGCTGCATATCTGCAAGTTAAGCTCCACTCGAGTAACCTGCACGCGTGACCTCAACCTGGTCTCTGTGCATCAATAGGACTTGTTGGCGGGACAGATTTGTGTCCCAGAGACTCCCTCATCTGTAGAATAGACTCCCTCTCCACGTCAAGCAGAGTACCTCATTACCCCTTTTTAAGCACAACCTGGATAACTGGATGGGAAACAGAAAATACACCCCTGGGATTCTGCTTGTGTCCCTGCTGGACAGGGGCTTTGGGTGCTTACTTGTCTAAACATGGGCTAAACTCTTGGCTAGGCTTATAAGGGCCTTAGAGCCAATAGCCTAGTAACTTCCTATGAACCTGTGCAGATGGAATCCTCCTCTCCCTCAGCCATTCCTCCAGTGATCCCAGCCTACCTGTATGCCTTTGCCTCAGCTTCAAAAGCTCCAGAATCTCAACCTCCAGCTCCAAAGAGACCAGACAGGTTCTATAAAGTTCCTAATGACTTTTTAAATTACCTCATCAAGCCTCCTATGGCAGACCCAGCCTGTCATAACAAGCAATCCGGACAGATTCCATCTTCATCCTTACTTCCATCAGACAAAGATAGTAAAATGATGGACAGACTGGACATGAAAATGTACACTTCCACCCTAGAGCCATCAATTACCAAACTCGTATGGTGAAGTAGGTTCATAGGTAGGTACTAGGCTATCTGCCCAAGGGCATTTATAAGCCTAGCCAGAATGTGTTGGCTTTCGCCTCCCTTTTAAATTAGTTTCCTGGGCCTCTGTCTAGCAGGGCCACTGAAGTGATCCAGGGGTAAATTTACGATTTCCCATCCACTCGTCAAGATTCCTCTTGAAAAGAGTCAGCGAGGGGCTCTGCCTAATATAGACTGGGATTTTGTTCCAGAGTGAGGGAAGTCTCTGGGACAGGAATCTATCCCTCCAGCATGTCCTGTTTATTGTTATGCTGAGGTTTAATTCACTAGAGCATGTGGCTCTAGGAGATTTGGTTTTCTTGAGGTGGAGCATGTCCATTAATTCTGGGTTGGACATGGCCTTATACGTCCGGCAGAGATCACGTCTGAGCAGGCAGTAAGCAACCAAGTATAGCTGGAGTTTCTTTAGTCGAGCTGCATAGGGCATCTCTCTGAGGCTCATGATCCTCTTGGTGAGGTACTTCTGAGGTCTTTCCAGTTGTTGCAGGTGTCGTGTAAGGTTCATACCAAATGGGGCATTGTACTCTATTATGGGCCTAATGAGTGATGAGTAGAGGGGCACAATGACATCTCTTGATCTAGAGGTGAACCCCTTTGTGATTAGGTGGGCTACATGGAAAGAATTTCTTACCACTTTGGCAATGTGATTATCAAAGGATATGTGGTAATTCGTGGGCACTTGTTTTTTCCAAAGGGGATGACTATGCATTTTTTGGCATTCAGCTTGAGGCCATGGCTCTGACACCAGGTATCTGTCTCTGTAAGACCCTTCTGGAGGATGTCTGAGTCAGCCAGAGAGTTGCAGTCATCTGCGAACTTGGTCAGCCATAGTCCTCTCGTGCTTGCTTGTACCTGAGAAGTATATACCGAACATGAGGGATCCCAGGACCGAGCCCTGTGGGACGCCACTTGTAACTGGTTTAGAGTTGGACATGGCACCCACTACTCTGACCATGGGTGTTCTATCCGTGAGCCAGTTGGCCACCCATCTCGTGACATAGGGGTTAATGTTCAAGCTGGTGAGCTTGTCTATGATGCCAGAGTGGGGAATGGTGTCGCAGGCCTTAGCGAGATCCAGGTAGGCTGTGTGGGACTACCTTCCCTTCATCTTTGGCCTTGGTAACTGTTTCAAAGAAGTCGACTAGGTTTAGGAGGCAGGATCTGCCTTTAACAAAGCCGAATTGGATAGGGTCCAGTGTCTGGAGTTTCCCAATGTCTTTGTTTATGAGTTCCATGAGGATTCGCTCCATAGCCTTGCAGACCAAGCTAGTCAGGCTTTATAGGGTGATAGTTTCCAGGATGTTCATCGTGCATACAGCTGCAGTCATAACAGATGGGTTCTCCTGCCGTCCGGCGGGTCCTCAGTCGGCCGAATTCCAAAGTCTAGGTCCGGCGTCGGTTGTCGTCGCTTCTTCCCTGATCTCAGTGCGACAGGGGTATAAAGGAACTAGCCGATGCCATTTTCTTCAGTCTTTCTTGCCGCGCGGTGCCCGAAGCAGAAGCAGTTTGCAAGTGCCGGTCGGCCAGCTCCTGAAATTACGAAAATTTTGAAACCGAAGTCTTCTTAAAAGCTAAGTACCCCGTTGGGGAAACTTTTCTTGCCTCAGACCGATGTCAGACAAAGTTAATAATTGTATTTCATGTGGGAAGCAAATACCGCATAAGGATTTCCATTCCCTCTGTTACCTTGTTTAGGCCCAGACCACGACGTCTCGGTCTGTCGCTTTTGTGCTACATTCAACAAACGCACCATTAAGCATTGGGCGGAGTTCGCCCAGCATTATTTTGGAAAAACATTTAACTATATTATGTCGTCGGATACTCCGACTCCAGTTTTGTCTAAAAAAACGCAAAGATAAGGACCGACACACGAGGTCCGCAGCCTCTACCGACACCACGCCAAAGCCGACTACACGTGGCCCGGTTCTCAGCGAGGTGCCTACACAGTCCCTGACTACCGACGACACTTCATTGGCGGTGTCTCCTGTGCCCGAGGTCACAGGCTCCTCGGCCCACACCCCGACTACAGATACCGAAGCCACTGTTGGCGTTGAACCTCTAAATGTGGACAGGTCTACCTCCTCTCAAGGTGTCTTCAGACCTTCCTCTTCTTTTTCCATCAAGGCTTTCACTAAGTCTAAAGCAGCCATGCATTCTAAGAGACAAGCTACACAGGGCCCATCTCCAGGCCCCATGCCTAAAAAACAGATGCTTAAAATGGCTGAGGATTTAATTACTCTTATCAGGGGTTCTCAACCCCACTGGACAAAGGCCCAGAGTGGAGGAAGAATCCTCCTCTGATCAGGGCTCCATTATTTCAGAGCACTCTGATGATCAGGAACATTCTTACTCCCCTTTTGAAGACTCTGATGCAGAGGAGTCCATTCCTTCTGTATCCCCCCCAGAAGATTACTCTTTTGGGGAAACTTTGCATACCTTAAGGGAACACTTCCACTGGGAAGGCCAAGATTATTCAGATTCCAAGAAAAGGCTTAGGGAATTTCTCCTGCTACCTCAGCACAGGCCTCTGGCTATACCTCCTGTCTTGGACATCCTAGATGATGTTTACTCGGAGGCCTGCCTTAACCCGGATTCTCTGCCTCCAGCCCCAGTCAAGCCTGATAGGTACTACAGGGTTCCTGACTCATACCAATTTCTATACAAAAGCCATGCTGCTGACCCAGAAACCATCTCACAGGGCCCCAAGGGAATTAAGGCCTCCACTGCTAAAAATCCATTACCTTCCAAGAGAGATTCCAGATCCTTAGAAAGGTGGGGAAAAAAAGTATATACCTCGGCTACCTTAACCATGAGGGCCTTAAACTGTCAGTTCCATATGCTAAAATACCAACAGTTTTTATTATCACAATTGAAAAGTAAAATGTCACAACCTGAACAACCAGACTTGAAGGAGTTGCAGGATTTGATGCATAGTGCAGAACAAGTGGGTAAGCATACCTTGCAATGTGGTTTTGATGCCCTAGAGGCCTCATGTAGAGCTGCTGTTACAGGGTCAGTCATACGTAGACATGCCTGGCTCAAGGAACAAACCTTCCTGATCATGTCAAAGCTAAATTACTAGATGCCCCTCTACAAAAGGATGTATTATTCGGTGCTAATGCTGAGAAGGTATTAAGGAAAATGGAGGAAAAGGCTAAATCAATGCAAACTGTGAAAGATTTTCTACAGGTACAACCCCCACGTTTCAGTAGAAATTGGCCTTCCAAAAATTGGTCCTTTCCAGCCACAGACAGACCCCAAAGAGGTAGATATAGGCGCCCGAGAGGCAGAGGACAATCCCAAGGATCGTTTAGAGGCAGACAATGGCAAGCTCCTACACAAAGAGGTGGTGAGGATAACTCGCAATCATTCAGAAAGCAAGCCCAATGACTTTCCCCTTTGCATGCCAAGCAAGACTCAAATGGCAGCCCCCTTAGGAGGAAAACTGACATTATTTTCAAAAAATTGGCATATTGTCACAAAAGACAAATGGATCCTGGACATTATAAACAGAGGCTACAGATTCCATTTTCACACCCTTCCAAAAATGAGAGGCATGCCAAACCTGCCACACAATCAAAGGGCAGAGGCACAAAGGCAAATTACAGATCTCATAGACATGAAAGCTATTCAAGAGGTACTTACGCGCAAACAAGGTCAAGGTTTTTATTCCAGACTATTCGTGGTACCAAGGAAGGGAAAAGATTGGAGACCTATTTTGGACCTATCCATCCTAAACACATTTCTACTCGTACCAAAATTCAAGATGTTCACTCTACAGCAACGTCTTCCCATGCTGGGCAAGGAGTCTTGGCTGGTAACATTGGACCTCAAGGAGGCATACCTGCATGTCCCAATCAGACAAAATTGCAGAAGATACCTCAGATTTCTTGCAGGTTCAACCCATTATCAATTCTCTGCATTTCCCTTTGGTTTATCTACTGCGCCCAGAGTATTCACAAAATGCCTGGCATCAGTAATTGCCTACAGCAGACTTCAAGGGATACAAATATACCCCTATTTGGATGACTGCCTGATCCAAGCGGACAGTAAGCACATTCTTCTGAAACATCTGGCTTATGTAGTAATGTTGTTGAACTCTCTGGGATACACAGTCAACCAAAAGAAATCAATGCTAATACCCTCTCGGAAGATAATTTTCCTGGGTGACAACTTGGACACAAACACCCAGATGGCCTACCTCACGCCAGAGAAGCAGGGGCAACTAACTCAATACTTCATAGCACTAGCACATTGCACCAGGCTGACTGCAAGGAAAATCCTGCAGGCTCTGGGATTCATGGCATCTTGCATCTTACTAATCACATGTGCAAAGCTGCATATGAGGAAACTTCAATGGTACCTGAAAAACCTATGGTCTCAACACAGCCACAGTTTGGAAACAATAATACCACTAATTCCATGTCTACAAAAGGAATTTCTGTGGTGGGCTCAAGCATGCCAAACAAACACAGGTCTTCCATTCAGCAAGCCTCAAGCAAATCAAGTCATCACAACAGACGCCTCGGACTACGCCTGGGGGGCGCACATGACAGATCGGTGCATTCAGGGCAAATGGTCCCAAAAAGCAAATCACCTTCACATCAATCAAAAGGAAATGCTAGCAGTAATAAATGCTATTATAGCTTTCAAAGACCTTCTGCAACCAGGTCAACTATTGATAAGAACGGACAACACCACAGTTATGTGGTACATAAACAAACAGGGAGGAACACATTCATACCCCTTATGCAGACTGGCCATGTCACTTTAGAACATAGCCATGGACTTACAAATCGAACTACAAGCACAGTATTTGCCAGGCAAGGAAAACACGCTGGCAGACAACCTAAGCAGAAATATGACCGATCCACACGAATGGAAGTTGCATCCAAAAGTTTTTACAGAAATAATCCAAGCATGGGGAAGGCCAGACCTAGATCTCTTTGCCTCCCACAAAAATCACCAATTGACAAAATTCTGCTCAAGGATTTTCCATCCAAAGGCCTGGAGAGTGGGCGCTCTCTTTCAGTTGGACATCAATGACAGTTTATGCCTTCCCACCTCTTCCTCTGCTGCCCAAAGTTCTATTGAAAACCAGAGCAGACAGACCAAAGATGATTCTCATTGCTCCAGACTGGCCAAGACAACACTGGTACCCACTCCTGAGGAGCCTAACGCATTCCCCACCATGGACCCTGCCTCTAATGCCTCTTCTCCTGACTCAGCACAGCTTCAAAACTCTTCACAGACAGCTAAAAACACTCAATGTAGCCGCATGGAAGATTCCTTAGCATCACAACAGACCCTACTCTCCAAGGAGGTGCAGGATGTCATTTTGGAGGCCAGAAGGCCATCAACTAGAAAAGCTTACTCCGCAAAATGGAAACGGTTTTGTGTCTGGAATGAGAAAAAGGGCCAGGATCCTGGAAAACTGAATTTGCCTCAAATACTACAGTATCTAGCTGAGCTGCTAAGCAGTGGACTTTCATTCTCCTCCATCAAAATCCTTGCCTCAGCCATTTCTGCAGAATACAACACTGATCCACCCTTATTCTCTCACCCTCTCTTAAGACAGTTCCTCAGAGGGGCTGAGAATCTAAGACCCCCAAGGAAACAACCAATACCTGCTTGGGATCTCAATTTCATTCTGGAAAAACTGACCTTGCCTCCCTTTGAGCCAGCTGCCTCATCAGATTTGCAATATTTGTCCTGGAAAACAACTTTCCTTCTGGCTATTACCTCAGCTCGTAGAGTTTCAGAACTACAAGCTCTCATGGCTGTGCAGCCTTTTATCATCTTCCATCAGGACAGAGTTTCCTTACGAACCAACCTGTCCTTTATGCCTAAAGTGGTATCCAGGGTAGCTTTGAATCAGGCCATACACTTACCTACCTTTTATCCTAATCCTCAAAACAAAGGGGAGAGATTACTACATTCCTTGGACATCCACAGACAACTGCGTTATTATTTGGACAGAACAAAGCCTTTCAGAAAATCAGAACAGCTCTTTGTGTCCTATGCTGTAGGAGCTCAAGGAAAGCCAATTTCCAAACAGACAATCTCAAAATGGATAGCCCACTGCATACGCTTTTGCTATTCTTTTCATGGCAAAACTGTACCTACAGGCATCGGATCTCACTCCCACAAGGGCCACAGCTACCTCTGCAGCTTTCCTCAGAGGAGTTCCTACCAAAGATATTTTGGAAGCAGCCACTTGGAGTTCTGTGCATACCTTCTCCAAGCACTACCACCTACCATTATTCACCAAAACTAGAGCAGGCTTTGCCACTGCAGTCTTGCAGGGCATCCTGGCTCCTCCTAGTTCCACCCAGTGCCTACCACCCCTTTCTTAGCTTTGGGATTCTACCCATCTGTTATGACTGCAGCTGTATGCATGATAAACATAGTACAGTTTTGTACCTACCATAAATGTAGATGTTCGAGTGCTAATACAGCTGCAGTCCAGGTTTCCCTCCCTCCTTCCCCTCATGGGACAGGCCTATTGGCTAACACCTCCTCATACAACCTGATTGGGGTATTCTTTTATGGTGTATTTGCTTGCAACTACTGTATTTTGATTATATTGCATTGCTTTATTACACAAATGTATGTATTGCCTTCCTTCTGGGGGCACCTGACATCTGGGGCAAGAAAAACTGAAGAAAATGGCGTCAGCTGGTTCCTTTATACCCCTGTCGCACTGACATCAGGGAAGAAGCGACGACAACCGACGCCGGACCTAGACTTTGGAATTCGGCCGACCGAGGACCCGCCGGACGGCAGGAGAACCCATCTGTTATAACTGCAGCTGTATTAGCACTCGAACATCTACATTTATGGTAGGTACAAAACTGTACTTTCTGTTGTGGCACCACCTTTGTGGAGCAGGATGACTGTTGCTGTACGCCATTCTTTGGGTACATAGCATGTGGTAAGGCTGAGACTGAATAGCGAATTTAGGTGAGGGTTTAATTCCTTTTGGAGCTCATGTAAGACGCAGCCTGGGACACCATCCGGTCCCATTGATGCTGTGTTCTTAGCTTTGGAGAGGGCTGCTTTTACTTGCATGTCCGTGATGTCTGGGGCTCTGCATTTTTCTGGGATGGACACGGGCCCTTTTGTGGGTGGGGGGGTAAAGTTTGCACTGAACTTTTCAGCCAGGATGTTGGCATTGTCAATTGGTTCAGTATATTTTTTGCCATTTTGCACTAGCTCAGAGCATATCTGAGAGTTGCCACCTAAGTTTTTGACATGGCTAAAGAAGGTTTTGTGGTTATCTTTAGAGTCTTTGGCAATTTTTCTTTCGAAACTGGCTTTGGATGATTTTATGAGGGCTCGTAGTTTCTTGCTAATATTGATCAATGATGCCTTTCCTTTTTGGGATTTTGCTCTGTCATGTAGTAGTTTCCTCCTTCTGTTGTATAACTTATTTATGGTCTGGGACCACCAGTCTGGTTTCCTCCTTTTGGAGGAGTGAGTCTTGGTTTTACTTGGGATGGCTCGATCCATGCATCCCTGTAGATGCTCATAGAATGCACTTGTAAAGGATTCTGCGGTTTGGGTAGCATTATCTTTTAGCAAGGGGGCTTTGAAACTTTCCACCTCAGTCTTGAAAAGTGTAAAGTTTGCTTTTGAAAAGTTTTTCACAGTGGTTTCCTTGACTGGGGGTAGAGTCGGGATGTGGATGACCAGTGTGATTAGTTTGTGATCTGATCTCACCAGCGAGGGGTTTACCTCCGGTGTGGAACACTGATCCCCCATGTCGGTGATGATCAGGTCCAGTATGTTGTCACCTCTAGTGGGCGCAGTGACTAGCTGTTCCAGGGCATTAGAGTTTATAAACTCTAGAAAGCGTTGGGCAAAGGAGTTTGTATTAGAGTAATTCTCCCGGTCAGTGTTCGGGTAGTTGAAATCTCCCAACATCATGGTGTTTGGTAGGACCTTTATATTTTCCAGTGTTCTCAGGAATGCTGAGCGGGAGTCCTGAGACAAGGTAGGTGGTCTGTAGCAGGCTACAATCTGAAAGGCAGCCTTGCCCACTGTTAGTTGCACATGGATGGTCTCTGAGGCCTCGTATTGTGCTACTAATCTGGAGGTGTGGGTATCCTTTATTAAAATGGATATGCCCCCTCCTTTTGTATTTCAGTCCGGGTTCTGGTGCCGAAAGTTATGATATGAGTTGTAGCCTGGTAGTGCTGGGGTGCTCTCTGGAGCTTTGAGCCAGGTTTCTGTTACTGCACAGATATCGATTTGCTCCATGCTAAGGAGTGCCTCGAGTGCGTGCATTTTGAGGTTTAGACTTCTGGCATTGAGTAGCATTACCCTCAGTTTTTGGTTTCTTGTGTTTTTTATGGAGGCAGGTTTGTCTTTTGAGCCTTGCCTAAAAAAGGCACTATGTGGGTGGCAAGAGCCTTGGCCAGTATTTGAAAGCCTAAGGGTGACAGGTGCAAGCCATCTCTGACAAAGCAGGGTGGCTTTTCGAGCATGTCGTCCCAGGCTAACAGACACTGGATCCCCTTTGAATGACACCAATAGCTTAGCCAGTTGTTAAAACTGATCATTTTTTCCTTGTACTGTGGCATCATTCTTGGTGAGGGCAAGATGCTACAAAGGGTCAGGGTCATACCGGCCTGGGCTACATGATCAGAGAGCTCCTCTGTCTTTTTTCATGTAGTCCAGGGAGGTACATCTCAGGTTGTTCACGCCAACATGTACAATGACAGAGTCATATTTGTACTTGTTTTGGAGTGACCTGAGTGCTTGTGTTATGTGGCGGATCCTGGCACCCGACAGGCAGCTCACAGTAACCTTCTCCTTGTTCATTCTAGTGAGTGGGACGTGGTCGTGCCTGATTATGGAGTCACCTATTATTAGTGTATTGGGTGTGTTGTTTTGCCTTATGGGCTGTGGTTGCTTGGCACACTGGCTTTGTGAAGTATGTGATACGAGTTTTTTGTTTGAGGGTGGAGGTTGCTTGGGTGTCTGCTTTGGAGGTCTCTGCTGCTTAGGCAGGTTTTTATTTAGAGCCTCAGAGTATGTTTTTGAGTATTTATGTGTGTTGTTTGCTGACTGTTTTATGTGTGACTGGAAATGTGGTGCAAGTGTTTCCCTTCTCTTCCTGACTGGCTGTTCCAGCCTTTGGTTGAGAGAGCTTGGCCTCCAGTTTGGCTGTATAGTTGCATCTCTCACATACATTTGTGTTTGTTGGAAGGAGGAGAGGGTTGTCCGTGTACATGAGGCAATTGTAACATTGCCTCAAGATTCCCAGATTCATCAGCTGGACTGGAGAGTATACCTGAAACTGCCCTTTGGACATGCCTGTATGGATAACTGAACTGTTTACTGATTTCCAGGTAGGGATGATATAGGGATCCTTGAACTTTTGTATGGTAAAGGGGGAGATGCTGTGTTAACGTTTATTAGTGCTTACTGAGAGCTTGGAGTAAGTGCTGGGCTGTAACAGGGAAGTTTGAGTGCTTAGTTTCAGAGTTTGACTAGTTCTAAGGGAAAAATTGAAGAGCAGACTTCGTGAAGCCTGGAATAGTTTAACCCTAGCTAACCGCCTCGGTGCGCAAAACCGCGCTAATGCAGGTTTTAAGGCAGGGAGAGGAAAGAGCTAGGAATTAACCCAAAACAGCCAATAAACAACAAGTTGCTGGGTTGTGACCACTCCTCCAGGGACAAATAGGCTTCTCAAAGCTCCCCACTCTCACTGGTGAACAGAGAAACTTCCTCCTTTCCAAGAAAGGATATGGGCAACACAGGAACCTTATACCACAGTCCTGAATTCAGCAGAGCCTGAAAACTGGACTAGGCTAGCTTAGAAAAGGCGGGAAACAAGAATTTTTTTTTCCTTTTTTGACAGGGATACAATAAGTATCAACAAAAAACACTTTAAATGCTTCTATCAGGCTAGCGCACTTTAGTGTGTAGCCTACAACAGTTAAAAGTAGAAAAACGACTTAATCAAGCGCTAACAGCAGAAAACAGCGCAGAAATGCCAGAAATCACTTTTGAGCGAGTCTAGCAGTCGCAGGAGAAAATGCAGAGAAAAAAATACTTATATCTGGTGAAAAGTCACTCTCGTCGCTCTGCTGCTTGCAATACTCTGCAGGACACCACGAGGAGCTTGGCTGAGTAGAATATAAGCGTACGCTTCGGATCTTGTCTCACAGGTCATAGATCACATTTCCTCCATTGCTGCTATTCTCGCTAAGACACAAGTTGCCTCCACCCTCTCCCTAGCTGCTCAAGTCACTAGATATTCAATTAAATGCAGCTATGATCCTGTAGAAGCATTATCCAAGTCTGCTGCTTTACCCTCATTGCTCCGCAGATACTCCTGGTTTAGACTTCAGCCACTGCCAGATGATTTTAAGAACAAGTTTATGGATGCTCCTCTTGACAATACATTTTTCTTTGGTAAACACTCAGCAGAATTGTTTAAAAACCTGCAAGAAAAAAAGCAGGAAGCTGACGGACCTTAAGCATCTCTTTGTCTCACCTGTGCCCAAGTTTCACAGAAACTGTCCCTCCAAACCAAGTTTTGACAGGAAGGTTTCCGCACCACCCACTTCCAAATCTAGGAAAGGTGTCAGGAAATCACCCTTTACCAGACCAGTCTCTTCACAGCCATTTCACAAACAGCCTTTTCCTGACAGGTCAACCGCTGCATGACTGCCAGTCCCCTCCAAATCACCTACCCCTTTCTGCCCACCTCTGTCACTGTCCTCCCCTGTGGCAACAGATTACTTCAGACAACTGGGCCTTGTCAATTGTGGAAAAGGACTACTTCATGACCTGGTGGGAAATCCCTCTCCAAAAAGGTATCCCACAGCCTCCAAAGAACTAAACGCATCTACTTCCACAAGTCATACAAGGCCTCATTCAGCAGGTTAGAGTACAAAGGGTTCCTCCAGGACCAAAAGGGCAAGGCTTCTACTCCAGAATCTTCCTTGTCCCAGGAAAGGATGGCCCATGGAGACTTATCCTAGACCTGTCCCTTCTAAAGGCTTTCTTGCATATACCCACCTTTCTCATGCTGTCACTCCAAACCCTTCTTCCACTTTTGACTCACAGATCATTCCTGGCCAATCTAGACCTGAAGGATGTAGATCTTCACATCCCTTTCCCATCCATCCTACAAAAGATTCCTGCGTTTTGCTGTGCAGTCCTTGCACTATCAGTTTACTGCCTTTGCCCTTTGGCTTGTCCACAGCACCAAGGGTATTTACAAAATGCCTAGTCCTGGTGGTGGCCTTTTGCAGGACGAGGGGTATTCAGATGTACCCATAAATGATGATCTCATTCAGGCAGATCAACCAAACACCCTATTAAAACACCTTCCATTCACCTGGTTTCTCCTTGAATTGCTAGGCTTCACAATCAGCCACCTGAAATCCTCCCTTACTCCTACCCAAGATCAGATTTTCCTGGGCTGCAGATTGACAGATCTGTTGAAGGCCTTCCTTCTCCGGACAAGGTCACATCACTGACCACTTACTTCTAAAAACTACTCTTGACCACCTCCATCTCACCTGGGGAATTCCTTCACCTCCTGGGTCTCATGGCAGCCACGATCCCCATGCTACCCCTAGCCAGGTTACATATGAGGAAGTTTCAGTGGTACCTGAAGAATGTTTGGTTTCAACACGCCCATCCACTAGAGTCTCTCGGGTCCCATTCCTTTCCTGTCTCAAGAAGGAAATCCAGTGGTGGATCCAGCTTTTCTGCATATACCCACCTTTCGCATGCTGTCACTCCAAACCCTTCTTCCACTTTTGACTCGCAGATCATTCCTGGCCATCTGAATCCAGGACTACCATTACAACCACTCTCAGCAGCTCAACAGATATACACGGATGCATCAGACCTGGGGTGGGGGGTGACTATGAAAGGCCTGAAGGTTCAAGGGCAGTGGGACACTTGCCTTTGGGAAAAACACATCAACATCAGGGAGATGGCCGCTCTTATCCTAGCCCTAAAAGCATTCTTTCCCCTTATTCATGCAGGACCTCTCAAAATTTTTACAGACAATACCACAGTCCTGTGGTACGTCAACAAGCAAGGGGGGGACAAAATCCTACTTGCTCTGCAGGCTAGCCATTCAGGCTCGGGAAATTGCTACCCTCTCCAAAGTGACACTGCAGGCAGTTTACACCCCCTCACTAACCAGTGTTCAGGCGAATGCCCTCATCAAGTCACTATTACATAATCATGAATGGATGTTGCACAGAGATGTCTTCCTGGGCATTGTCCACCGATGGAGTATACCACAAATAGATCTGTTTGCCTTCCCTCTGAACAGACAACTACAGTTATTCTGTACAAGAGCCCCCCCCCCCCCTTACAGGCATGGAGGGTGGATGCCTTCACAATGTCATGGAAGGTGATGTTTCTTTATCCATTTCCCCCCTTCCCCCTCATACAGAAGGTCCTGCTAAAAATTCAACAAGACAGACCAAAAATCTTGTTGGTGACCCCCTTCTGACTAAGGCAGCACTGGTTCCCCCTACTTTTTTCACTGTCTAAGGCAATTACCACAAGTTACCTCACAAGGTGGATCTCATCACACAACAAAAGGGATCCCTCATCCACCCACACTTACAAACTTTTCATCTAACCCTGTGGGTGATAAACCTTTGATCCCTTTCAGACACCTTTATTCAGAGGACATGCTTTCTGTCCTGCAGGGGGGCAGGAAACCCACTACTAAGAGATCCTGTTTAACCAAATGGAAAAGGTTCTCCATTTGTTGTCTACACTGACAACTAGATCCCTTTAGGGCAGGTGTACCTCTAGGTTTGCCTTATTTGTGTGAGCTACTTAAGTCTGAACTGTCATATTCCACAGACAACTTAGATTCTACCTAGAGAAGACCAAGCACATCAGAAAGTCAAACCAGCTGTTTGTATCCTTTCATCCCAGGGCTCTGGGAAACAGTTTCCAAGCAAACAATTTCTTCTTGGATTTCCAACACCATATCCTTCTGTTACTCCTTCACCATATCCTTCTGTTACTCCTTCCATGGCAAACAGTTGCTTATGTTGTGAGGGCTCACTCCACAAGGGCAGTGGCCTCTTCAGTACCCTTTTTCAAAAGACTGGATATAGCCTCCATTCTAGAGGCAGCCACTTGGACATCAGTCCACACATTTACTAAACGTTACAAACTGGACAACATCTCTAGGTCAGGTTTTGCTAAGGCCATCCTGCATGGTTTTCCTCCATCTCCTCCTCCCATTTTACATGTTGAGCTTTGGTATTCTCCCTCATGTTTAGAATACTGCAACATGAGAATAGAAAGACATAGAATAGTTGTGTAAAATCTTATCATAACCATAGATGTCCTTCTCTTCCATGTTGCAGTATTCCTCTCCCTCCCTTCTACCCCCCTGCTAGGACATCTTATTTCTATTCCTTATTTTTTTTCCCTCACTGGATGGCATCCTTATCAACTATTCTTAAACTCGTCTGACTGGGGCATTCAGTTCTGAGGTCAGTGTGTGCAGATGTCACATTTATGGCACCTACATGTGACGTTCCATGAACTATACAGCAGCTAGGCTAAGCTTTTGTAAATGAGACAGACGTTCAGGTTGCCTCAGGCCGAGGATCCCCTCTCATGTTTAGAATACTGCAACATGGAAGAGAAGGACATCTATGGTAATGGTAAGAGTTTACACAACTATTCTTTCTCTGCCAGTTGAGAGAAATCATAAATACGCAGAGACATGCAGCATGTTTTTTTTTTTCCCCAAAACTGTGCGTATGTAAACATACCCTTACTAGACACTGAAGTTAACAAGTCTCATTCTACTGAAGGCATTGCTACCTTGTTGGTCTTTTTTTAAATAAATGCAGTTCTTGATGATATTTGTGCAGTATCTGCATGGTTTTTCGTAATTATTTTCGAAAACACTTCAAGTCAGATCACATTTCCAGATCTAGAACTTCCTTTGGAGATACTGTTGTCAAAAAGTATATTCTACTAGGGTCCACACAGTAGGGAGAGACTGAGACTCTGCCCTATGAATTACAGGGAATAGGACCTACTCTTACTCATATCTGGAGAGGGACAGCAGTGCCATGCATTATTGGATGGGGAAGGTACTTTCTTCCTGGGAAAATTTGGTTTGTAGAGCAGTTCTAATACCTGCAGATATAATTTTGTAAGTTATTTAAGAATGCCCTTAGTCTGACATACCTGTTATTCTTAACCGGATCCAGCCCATCCACTTCAACCAGCATGACTAGCTGCTGCAGGCACTAGTCAGCTCAGTATCTTAAGACTTCCCCAGTGTTTAACATTCCCCTTCTTGCTTTATTTTATGCCTCTACTTTTCCTTCAGATGCTATTCACTGTTGAACAAGCTGCCATCATAAATATGACTGCAGGCTAGTTTGATAGTTTTAATGCTATTTTAACAGCCTTTAATTTCCAGGTTTATCAGAACTGCTCCAAAGTACTTGGGTATATTTTTCTGCTGTTTTTAAATCGGAGCTAATATTTTTGGAACGTGTGTTTCTTTCAAAACTGTTTCTGCTGTTGTGACTGGTAGGATCATCGTTTTTGCAGTTAGAGGGATTATTCTGCATAGTATTCTCCAGAAAAGCATGACATTTTGTTGTAGTTTAAGGAATTATTTAACCTAGTTTTCTCCAGGTTTGAGGTTTTGCTTTTCATTTTCTAACTGGTTGTTAAACTTGTGAAACTATTTTTTGTAGTGTGTGTTGCACTTTATTGTTTATTGTACACTGGTACATTGATAGCTATTTAGTCAATGTTTAAGAAGTGCAACAAGTGTAGTCTTAAAATTCATTTCCAGGCTGCAGTTGTCTGTGATGTGTGCTTTCGATCACAACTGCTAAAGGTCGAGTGTGATATTTGCAACTCATTCAAATAGCAAATATTGGATGAAAGGAAGGAGTTTATTCTGAAGTGCCTCTTAATATTTCAGACTGTAAAAATTATGAATAAATCTGCCACTGTCAGAACAGATATGTGAACTGCACTTAAGCCTTATAAAACATGCATCCAGTAAAGTAAAAATGTTATTGAATCTGCAATGTGTGTTTTGCATTGGCTTGAAAAGACGTGTGAACTTGTGACCTTTTCCTCTGCAGTTTATAAAAAAGTGTACAGAGATGTTTACTACAAGATCACTGTTTTTAGTAATGCAAACAAATGGAATGTATCCTGCCAAGGATACCGTACATCAGGCCAGTATGCCAAAGCTTGGATGCTTCTGTACATCTGACCTTAAATCCAGGCATGAGGGGTGCATACTGTTACAGAAGGGGTGTATGGTTGCCAAAATCCTTAGACCTTTTTTGCCACCAGTCTGGGAAGCAAAACTTTCTTGATTCTTCAGTGCATCAACCATTCAAAAGGATTCAGATTGCCACTGCAAGTAAACTCCCAAGTGCCCCTTTGAAAAACCTTTCTTTATATTCTGTTTTATATATAAAATGTTAATGTAATCGAGAGAGGTTAATGCCTCTGTGGACGGCAGTGTCCCCTATAAAGCCACAAACTCAAGTGCCTTTTTTGCTTATGGCATGAGCACATTAGGGACTGTAACAGTTATCCAGCTTTGGTCCCGAAAACCCTAAGGAGACATATTTCTTCTCTAAATATCATTTATAGAAAGATAAATATCTTAAAGCTGCTGTGTAAGACACCATGTGTGCTGAAACTCCTGTCTTGCATGTCCCCTAATAACTGAAGAAAAACAAAAAAAATCAAAGGAAGATGACTACCTTTTGACTGCCACTAAAATTGCAGCCTCAGACTGTTTAATGTAAAACACACTTTAGTTAGTCAAAATTGAAAAGGTGCCAGAAACAACTAGCTACAAGTAGTTACAAGATGATTCATAGGTAGACAAGTCAGCAATGAGTAGCATATACTTTTAAGGCAGTTTTGAAGCACACTTAACAGTCTAAAAGGAGGGCCTTCCCAGTTTTCATCTGTCAGTGCCCAGTAAGATGAATAGGGGAGGTAAGACTGGGAGGAGCTTCCAGGGCCAGGTATACAGGTGATGAGACTGGGAGGAGCTTCCTAGGCCAAAAGAAATTAGAAGAAAGAGGAGAATTATGTAGGAGTTCATACTTCTCAACTGTCCTGATTTTTGCTGTATATTTTTGGTCCATTCCTTATAAAATTTTGGTTTTCTGGCAAATCACTGAGCATTGATGCCACTAAATAATGACCTACATTTGAGTTTCAGACTTAATGTCCTTTGGAAAGTGTATGCTAACACAAATCTTTTCATTCTAGCCACTTTGTAATCTTATGAGAGTAGTGTCTGTCCCTATTTTTGGGCTTCTATCCCCCAATTATTGTATGCTTTGTCCAGACTTCTTTTGTGAAGAGGTTGAGAGGTATGCAGGAGTTTGAACAACTGTCTTTCCCATGTCCCCAAATTTCAAAGAAAGTTACCAAGCAAGTTGCAAGCCATAAGACATCTGAAAAACAAGATGACAAGAAATCTGAAAAGAAATTTTAAGCAAGCTTAAAAGTGATTTTAAGGTAGCTAAAGGACAAGCCTTCCAGATTGTGACTACATTCTGTCTCTCCCATTCCACCATCTTGCTCTCCCCCTCTTCCAGTCTTTCAGACAACTTTGTTAGTCTTTTCCATTTGGAAGAAGATTATAACAGATACCTAGGTTTTGAAAATGATTCAGAAAGGACACGTTTCATTGGAATTTAATACACCCAATCTTAACAGAAAATTTGCACCACGGAGTGATACATTATGTTCCCCAAATAAAAAAGGAATGGGTTTCTACTGTAGGTTTTCCAGATGCTAAGAAAAGAAGGCATTTGGGAGCCTGTGCTTGTTCATAGGTTCATACTAGGCTATCTGCCCTAGGGCATTTATAAGCCTAGCCAGAATGTGTTTGGCTTTCGCCACCCATTTTAAATTTATTTTGCTATGCCCTTTTTCGAAGTTAGTATACTGTGCCTCTGTCTAACAGTGACACAGAAGTGATACCCGGGGTAAACCTACGATCTCCCATCCACTCATCAACATTCCTCTTGAAGAGAGTCAGTGAGGGACTCTGCCTAACCTGGACTGGGATTTTATTGCAGAGTGAAGGGAGCCTCTGGGTTATGAATCTGTCCCTCCAGCATGTCCTATTTATTTCAGTGCTGAGGTTCAAGTCTCTCGAGCGCGTAGCTCGATGGGATTTGGATTTTCTGAGGTGCAGCATGTCCATTAATTCCGGGTTGGACATGGCTTTATACGTCAGGCACAGATTGCCTCTGAACAGGCAGTATGCCACTGAGCAGAGCTGGAGTTTCTTTAACCGGGCAGCATATGGCATCTGTTTGAGCCCTTTGATCCTCTTGGTGAGGTACTTTTGGGGTCTTTCCAGTTGCTGCAGGTGTCTGGTAAGGTACATCCCAAAAGGGGCATTGTACTCAATTATGGCCCTGATGAGGGATGAGTAAAGAGGCACGATGACCTCCCCTGATCTAGATGTGAATCCCTTCATGATTAGGTGGGCTATATAACATATTTTTCTAACCACTTTGGCCACGTGGTTGTCAAATGAGAGATTGCTATCAACTTGGGTCCCCAGGTCCCTAATTACTTCTTCTGTACTTAATGGATTACCCCTATGTGGTAATTTGTGGGCACTTTGTTTTTGCCAAAGGGATGACTATACACTTTTGGCATTTAGCTTGAGGCCATGGCTCTGGCACCAGTTGTCTGTTTCTATGAGGCCCTTTTGGAGGATGCTTGTGTCTGCTGGAGAGTCTATTATGGCATCCAGTTTGCAGTCATCTGCGAACTTGGTCAGCCACAGTCCTTCCGTGTTGGCCTGTACCTCCGAGAAATATATACCGAACAAGAGAGGTCCCAGGACTGAGCCTTGTGGGACACCACTTGTAACTGGTTTGGAGTCTGACATGGCTCCAGCAATTCTAACCATGTGGGTTCTGTCCTTGAGCCAGTTTACAATCCATCTAGTGACATAGGGGTTTATATTTAAGCTGGTGAGCTTATCTATAATGCCCGAGTGGGGTATTGTATCGAAGGCTTTTTGCGAGGTCCATGTAGGCTGTGTGGACCACCTTCCCTCGTCAATGGCCTTGGTGACTGTTTCAAAGAAATCAACCAGGTTTAAGAGGCAGGATCTGCCCTTAACAAAGCCGAACTGGGTAGGATCCAGTGTTTGTAGGTCCCGATATCTTTATTTATGAGGTCCATGATGATCCTTTCCATAGCTTTGCAGACCAAGCTAGTCAGGCTTATGGGGCGATAGTTTCCAGGATCCGTTGAGGCACCACCTTTATGGAGAGGGACCACTGTTGCTGTACGCCACTCTTTGGGTACATATCCTGTAGTAAGGCTGAGATTGAACAGTAGTTTTATGTTTGGGTTTAGCTCTTCTTGGAGTTCATGTAGGGCGCCCGGGACACCATCTGGTCCCATTGATGCTGTGTTTTTGCTTTGGAGAGGGTGGCTCTTACCTGAGCATCTGAGATGTCAGGGGCAGCACTCTTCTGGGATAGATATTTGCCCTTTGGTGGGAGAGGGGAGAAGTTTGCACTGAACCTGTCAACTAGGATGTTGACAATGTCTGTGGGTTCGTGTATTTTTGTCATTTTGGACTAATTCTGAGCATATCTGGGAATTACCACCCAGGTTCCTAACATAACTAAAGAAAGCCTTGTGATTATCCTTAGTGTCCTGTGCAATTTTTCTCTGAAGCTGGCCTTAGACAATTTTATGTGTGCCCGTAGTTTTTGCTAATACTGATCAGTGATGCCTTCCCTTTTGGGATTTTGCTCTGTCATTTAGTAGCTTCCTCCTTCTATTGTATAGTTTGTTTATGGCTGGGGTCCACCAGACAGGACGCCTGCCTTTGGAGGATTTTGTCTTGGTTTTATTTGGGATCGTGATGATCCATGCATTCCTGAAGGTGTTCATAGAATGCATTTATAAAGGATTCTGCGTCTGGGCCATTATTTTCCACAGGCCCGGGGGCTTTGAAGGATTTCACCTCAGTTTTGAGGAGTCTGAAATTTGCTTTAGAGAAGTTTTTCACTGTGGTTTTCTGGGCAGGGGGTGGGGTCGGGATGTGAATATCCAGTGAGATTAGTTTATGGTCTGATCTTACCAGTGAGGGATACACTTCTGGTCTGGAGCATAGAGTCCCCATGTTGGTGATGATCAGGTCCAGTATGTTTTCCCCTCTTGTGGGAGTGGTAACAAGTTGTTCCATAGCATTTGAGTTTATAAATTCTAGGAACCTTTGGGCTAGGGTGTTGGAGCTAGAGTAATGCTCCCAGTCTATGTTTGGGTAGTTGAAGTCGCCCAATATAATGGTGTTTGGAGAGACCTTCATATTTTCCAGTGTTCTCAGGAAGGCCCAGTGGGGTTCCTGGGTTTGGGAGGGTGGTCTGTAGCAGGCTATAAACTGGAAGGCAGTTTTACCCACTGTTAATTGCACATGGATAGTCTCTGATGCTTCGTGCTTTGCCACCAACCTGGAGGTGTGGGTATCTTTGATGAATATTGATACTCCCCCTCCTTTTGTGGTTCGGTCCAAGTTTTGGGGCCGAAAAGCATGGTATGAGGTATAACCTGGTAGTGCTGGGGTGCTCTCGGGAGCCCTGAACCAGGTTTCTGTTACTGCACAGATATCGATATTGTCCATGCTAAGGAGAGTTTTGAGTGCGTGCATCTTGAGGTTTAGACTTCTGGCGTTGAGTAGCATTACTCTTAGTTTCTTATCCCTTGTGATACCTATGGAGGTGGGTTTGTCTTTTGAGCCTTGTCTAAAAAAGGCACTATGGGGGTAGCAAGAGCCTTTGCCAATATCCGAAAGCCTAGGGGTGACATGTGCAAGCCATCCCTAGCGAAGCATCGTGGCTTGTCGAGCATATCATCCCAAGCTGACAGGCATTGGATCCCCTTTGAATGACACCAGTACTTAAGCCAGTTGTTGAAATTGATCATCTTGTCTTCATATTGTGGCATCATTCTTGGTGAGGGTAAGATGCTACTCAAGGTCAGGGTCATACAGGCCTGGGCTACATGCTCAGAGAGCTCTTTTATGTCTCTTTTCATGTAGTCCAGGGAGGTACGTCTCAGGTCATTCACACCAGCATGGACAATGACTGAGTCATATTTGTACTTGCCTTGGAGTGACCTGAGTGCTTGTGTTATGTGGCGGATCCTAGCGCCCGACAGTCTGCTCACCGTGACCTTCTCCTTGTTCAGACTGGTGAGCGGGATGTCAGTGTGCCTGACGATAGTCACCTATTACAAGTGTATCAGGTGTGTTTAGTCTTAAGGGCTGTGACTGTTTGGCACACTGGCTTTGTGAGATATGTGTTGCACGTGTTTTGTTTTGGGGTAGCGGCTGCTTGGGTGTCTGCTTTGGAGGTCTCTGCTGCTTCGGCAGATCTTTATTTAGAGCCTCCGAGTATGTTTTTGTGTGATTGTGTTTGGTTTGCTGTCGTGGTAGGTCTATGTGAGACTGGAATTGTAGTGAGTGTGGTTTCCTTCTCCTCCTGACTGGTTATGCCAGTACTGAGTTGAGAGAGCTTAGCCTCCAGTTTGGCTATATGGTTGCATCTCTCGCATGTGTTGGAATTTGTTGGGAGGAGGAGAGGGTTGTCTGTGTACATGAGGCAGTTGTAACATTGCCTCAAGATTCCCAGATTCCCCAGCTGGACCGGAGAGGAGATTGACAACTGACCTGTGGACATGCTAGAATAATATTGGGAATTCCTTAATAATTGAAAACCAGGGCCAGTGGGGAGTGAGGGTGTAGTGCTTTTAATTTTTAGTGCTGACTTATACAATTGCTTTAGTGAGCAAGTGCCGGGTAACTTAAGTGCAATGTGTTACAGGTAACTTAAATGCAAAAAAGACACAGTAACTTTCTTTCAAGTGAAACAAGGAAATAAGTACAGTAAGCAATGCAGATAACACTAGTGATCCACAGAAGCGCGGAGAAGCCGCATATTAGGTGGAATTAGCGTTCCAGGGAAATAACAAGCAAACAAGCATATAAACAAAGCTAGATTCAGCAGGCCTGGATCTAGTCTATGCTACAGCAAACAAGGTGTACCAATTTCAGTAAGATACAGTTCAAATATTCAGGCACTATAAACCTTTAACCAGAAATTCCCAGCTCAGAAGGGCAGAGTCCAGCCTCTTCTCCCACAAGAGTGCAGACCACAAACCTTCTTAATGTAAAATAACTGGCCTGAAGCCCAAGTGCTTAAACCAGAACTAATACACTTTAAGAATAACAGACACTGGGCTCTCAATCATCAGTTCCCAACTTAGAAGGATGAAAGCTACCTGTCCTGCCACCACAGTGCATGTCACAAACCTTCCTAATGTAAAACAACTGGTCTGAAGCCCAAGTGCTTAATCCAAAAGACTTAGAATGATAGCTACACTTTAATCAAGTTACTACCAAGCAGTAATAAATACAATTGAATACTTTAGAGAATGCCTGGATTAGTGCTCAAGTTACACAAACAAAGCTAGATCCAGCAGGCCCGAATCCAGTCTATGCCACAGCAAACAAGGCACCAACTTCAGTAAGAAGCAGTTCAGATATGCATGCACTATAAGCCTTCAACCAGAAATTCCCAGCTCAGAAGGGCAGAGTCCAGCCTCTCCTCCCACAAGAGTGCAGACCACGAACCCTCTTAATGTAAACTAACTGGCCTGAAAGCCCAAGTGCTTAAACCAGAATTAATACACTTTTAGAATAACAGACACTGAGCCCTCAGTCAGCAGTTCCCAACCTAGAAGGATGTAAGCTACCTGTTCTGCCACTACAGTGCAGACCACAAACCCTCTCAGTGCAAAACAACTGGTCCGAAGCCCAAGTGTTTAAACCAAAAGGCTTAGAATGAGTTACAACAAGCAGTAATAAATACAATTGAGTACTTTTAAGATGATGCAAAAGTAACAAAAAGTAGGTAGAAACACAAGTACAGTAAAAGCAGATGAAATTTTTTTTTTTTTTTCCTGAACAAGTGCTGAGATCAAAGAAACAGATTTGAGTGCTGAAACTAGAAAAATGGCTAGTTATAAGAAAAAAAAAACTAAGCTAGAAGGCTTCCCTCCAACACAGAAGGGCTTGGGGGCTCAGAAGCCTATAACAGGAAAGGCAGGAAACGAGCTTAATTTTTTTTTTTTTTTTTTTTCTGTTTCCCAGATGCTCTCTTTGTACACAGTAGGGGTGCCTGAAATCAGAATATGATCTCACTGCACTCAGTTGAGTGAGCAAATGAGATGGGCTCAGAAGGAGTATCCAAACACAAATTTACAAGAGGGGCGGGCAGTTGCAAGGCCACTAAGATTGACACCAAAACAAAAACAGGGAGGGTAGGTGGGACTAACTGAAGAGCAGAGTGAAAACTTCCAGTTCAGTTAATATTCCTTCCACACAGTTAAAATCAATTTAAATACTGTATTTTTTTGAAAAAAAGAAAAGCAGATAAAGGTACTTAAATTCTCTTATATGTCCAGTTGAATATAGCAAGTTCTTAGCCGGCCAAAGCCGAGGTTTTTAAGCAGAAAATATTTCACACTGTACCACTTAAATTGGCAAGGACAGGAAAAAAAACTCAGCTTTGGCCGGCTAAGAACTTGCTATATTCAACTGTACGTATAAGAGAATTTAAGTACCTTTATCTGCTCTTTTTTTTTTCCAAAAATACAGTATTTAAATTGATTTTAACTGTGTGGAAGGAATATTAGCTGAACTGGAAGTTAGTCAGTGTTTGCTGAATTTTGTTATTTGCTAATAATTACAGGTGTGGGGGTAGTTACATTCTTTGATTTCCTGTCTTTGCCTATTTAAGTGGTACAGTGTGAAATATTTTCTGCTTAAAAACCTCAGCTTTGGCCGGCTAAGAACTTGCTATATTCAACTGGATATACAAGAGAATTTAAGTACCTTTATCTGCTCTTTTTTTTTCAAAAAATACAGTATTTAAATTGATTTTAACTGTTTGGAAGGAATATTAGCTGAACTGGAAGTTAGTCAGTGTTTGCTGAATTTTGTTATTTGCTAGTAATTACAGGTGTGGGGGTAGTCACATTCTTTGATTTCCTGTCCTTGCCTATTTAAGTGGTACAGTGTGAAATATTTTCTGCTTTTGTCAATTCTCAACACTTTTTTTCATTCCAAAATTCAGAAGACGTTTGGGAGCCTGCTTGCATTTGTAAATTCTCAACGCTTTTTTTTCATCCCAAAATTCAAAGTGCTGACCTCTTAAAAGCATTTTTCTGCTCAATTTTTTAAAAGTGTTTTTGGCTGCCCTGGACTTCAAGGATGCTTGTAATATTCCCATCCTTCCTCTTCACTGAAAATTCACAAGAGTTTGTGTGAGCAGCAGTTTCAGTTTACTGTTTTGCCTTTTGGTCTTTCCACTGCTCCAGGAGTGTTTATAAAGTTTATATAGCCCCTATTGTGGCATTCTGCAGATGCCGGGGTATCAACATTTAACTTTACTTAGATGGTTTCATGATTCAGGCCACTTCCTATCTCAAGATTTTTCAGGACTTAGAGTCATGGGCACGATCTTCTGGGGTCTGGAATTCACTGAATTTCAGCACGTCCAGCCTTCTTCCTTCCCATTGGTAGTCTTGGATTCTAGCTTATCTGAGTGATCCACCAATGTAAGTGTCAAATTCCACCTCCTATTCTAGGTGTTTCTACATATGCACTAGACAGATTCTGGGAGGCATGCACATGATTTGGTCAGAAAAAGATTGGAAAGAACATATAAACTTTAATTGAAAACATTGATTCTGGCTTTTCAATCTGTGTATCACCTGTGGTCCCCAGGAATACTTCAGGTCCTTACAAGACAACACAACTATTGTGGTACATCAGCAAACAGGGCAGCACAAAATCATAACCCCTGCACAAGCTACCAATGATTATTTGTGACTTTGGTATTCATCACAAGCTCTCTCTCCAAGCAGTTTACATTCCCTCAGTGCAGGTTGGTAGATTACCTAAGCAGATCAAAGGCAAAATCCCATGAATGGGTGTTGAACAGTGAGGTGGTCTTACAAACTGTCCGCCAGTGGGATATTCTACTCATGGATTTGTTTGCCTCCAGTCTGAACCATTATCTGAAAACATTTTGCTCCAGGACCCCTTGTAAGAAAGGCTGGGCAATGAATGCTTTATCCTTTACCTGGAAAGGGAAATGCCTGTATGCTTTACCCTGTTCCTGTGATATAAAACGTAATCTTGAAAATGCAGAAGCAAATTCCCATAGTTGTTTTTGTTCACCCATTTTCACGATTCAGGACACTTAAGATTCTGCAGGACAATCACTCTTTTCCTCGCATTAAAGGATGGAGTTACTCGCACAAAAGAAGGACCCTTTCTTTCACCACCAACCTGAAGAAACTCGAGCTCATGGTTTGAATGACAGACTTTTGATTTCTTTTAAGCATCTTTATTCTACAGGCACTTAAGAAAGGTAGAAGATCTGCAGCCAGAATCACCTGTATTTCAACATGAAAAATATTTTCTCTTAGGAGCCAAAAGAAAGACCCGGTAGGAATTCCTTTGGCCAGTATTTGTGTGGGCTGCTTAATTTGTGTCTGGCATACACTTCTGTTAAGGTACACTTGTCCGCTATCTCAGCCTGTCTTCTACAGATCCACCTTTTATTTTATTTTCTGAGGTCAAGCAATTCTTAAAGGAGTACCGCACCCACAGACTCAAAAAACATGTTTAAAACATCATGGCATGACGTTTCCTACTCTTTAACAGCACTCTGGGATTATTTACAGGATTTTAAATATTTTTATATGTAATTCCAGACTGTGACCACCTGGAGGCTGGCATATTGACGTGGTTTGGATAAATCAGGTTGCCATCCAGTATCCCAGAAATCATTGTTTGGATCAAAAATGTTACATCATGCAGGCCTCCGTTTGCCTAAATTTCCTGTCATTTCATAGATGTTGCATGCGTACAAAGTACTGAGTAAAATAGAACAGTGTAAGTAACATTCCCTGCTGCTGGATGACCACTTAAAACAGAAACAGTGCAAATGCAATTGAACACACTCAAAGTGCTGTTTACTGCTGCCTTTTTTTTCTAATTTAGTTTAAATGGCACTAATTTGTGAGACAATGAATTCCAGTCAGTTTACTTCTCCCCGACCCCATAACACTTAGCTTCCCTAGCTGTCAAAGTCCTGAGGGTAATTTGACCTGGTAATTCCATTGTTTGGCAGATCTCAGCAGGGTGCTTGACTCATGTAATTTAATCTTTGCTGTAGCATTTCCTTTGTTAGAGGGGACATTTTTTTGCTGCACTACAGCCATGGCCTTACTTGACTGCAATCTCATCCAGTAAGGTCTTGCACCAAGGAGCTAAAGAATAAAACATTTATGCTATTAACCAGTTTAGATCTTTATTAATTTAAGTGTTAAGGAATCACTTCATGCTTCCACCTTGTTAAAAATTGAGATTTACATGTGCAAAATGTGTTGGTATGCAGTGTTTGCCTTCATATGTTTTTACTCCACTGGTTGGTTTGCAAAAAAAACCTTTTGCAGTGTCCCTGGATTTGTCTTTGTACATACAAACCACATTGCTATATTTTCCCCTTCCTTTTTATTGTGTCCAGAAGTCACTTATAACAAAGTACATTTTTTATTGATTTTTTTTTTAAATAAAGAACATCAAGGTTAACTTACCTTGAATCAGATAATGGATGCCACTGCACAAAATCACTGTTGAAATATTTGTGCATGGACAAAATCCCTTACTAAATCTATTTGTCAGCCTCCAGTTCAATTGGTGCTATGGTTTTAATATACTGGTGTGTTTGCTCATGCCTTCCAAATATCTCCACCATTACATACCAGTTTTGCAGTGTAGTAACCACCTGACATGCCCATACAGCTTTAGCCATCAATATGCAGCTACTCCTGTTCATGTGAGTATGTGAATTCATTTTCAGACTTAAGGTGTGGAAGCTGCACTGAATAATTCTAGGCGCTTGTTCAGGTTTCACATGGTGCTTACTTAGAGCTACTCTCACGTTAAGCCACTATGAATATGTTGCACTGCCACCTCTGATACCAGGTTAATGTTTTAATATTTCTATTCCCGCACTGCCGTGAAGTTGAGGAATACATTAGAGAAACCTGTTGTACTCCTTTAAAAGACATCCTATTTTTCCGGCCTCCCAGAAAATCCATCCCCCAATGAGAACTGAGCCACGTACTTGAGAAATTAGCTTTACTACTATTTGAAACTGTTTCTTTGAAGTATTGTACATGAAAAGCCATCTTTTCTCGTTGCTCTAACATCTGCTAAAAGGGTCTCTGATTTATAAGCCCTGGTGTGTGTCCTTCCTTTTCTGGTTTTCCTTAAGGATTGAGTCTTTAAAACGAATGTATCCTTTATGCCTAAGATGGTTACAGAAGTATGTCTGAACTAATGTATTCAACTTACTTCATTTTTCATAATCCTCAGAATAAGGTGAATGTGTCCTCTACTTGCTAGATGTCCACAAACTGCTAAGATGAATATTGCTTTCATTATTAAATATATTTGAAACTTTTAATTGTGACTGGTTTGTTTAGAGATATTTAGCTCATAGTGTACTGGCATATGTATTTGGTGACACTGTGTAGGCCACTCCTAAATAGCCTTCAAGTCTTGGTCACACTTACCATTTGGATAATAGTAACATTACACAGTAGGATTGATCACCCTTTAAGGGCCTTTATAGTCTGGGCAGAAGGGGGCATAGCTAGTGAACCTGTGCCAGCCTTCCCCAGGAGTGTGTGTGTGTGTGTGTTTGTATATAAATCAAATCTCAGTGTTTGTGTGGTGTATATAAATCAAATCTCAAAGTGTGTGTGTGTCAGCTACTTAAGAACTGGTTGGGCAGAGAGGGTGCTGGAGGTTTTAGCTTAACCACTTGGCTGAGATCTTAACCCTATAGCTGTGACAGTGGGGAGTCTTATTGGGGATCTGGAGAAAGAGGGAGAGACCAGCCCCAGTCTGACTGTGATCTCTGTGTGCTCTTAAGGGAAGTTGTACTTTACTGTGTGTGTACTTGTCATCCTCCCAATGTGCACATCCCTCATTGGTGCTAGTGGTGAGGATCAAGGCTCCTTGATTATTGGGCCAGTGCAGGGGATTCACAGATGTACTAGTACAATTGTGTAAGACTTTACCATGATAGTAGATGGTTAGATAGGTCACTTTTTCTGTACATGCAACCTTTCTCCACCCCATCCCCTTTTCTTCTTCTTTCTCTCTTTTGGCTAAGATGTTATTCCCTATTTGTCTACCATTCCCCTGTGTACTTAATATTGCTTTAGTGTACCCTCTTAGTAGCCAGAGTCTGTAACTTCCTGGGGCAAGAAAGCTCTGAGGAGTTTAGTACCTATACATCTGTTCTATACCAGTAGGCACCCCTTGTACCTGGGTCTAAGAGTTTGACACATGCAGAAGGAGCACCTAAGCTTTGTCCTACTGACCAGAAATATGGTATCCGTGGCAAGATGCATCTCATTTGTTAACATTACTGCAAAAGTGATTTAATAGAACCTTTACTGTTATAAGTTCTTGCACAACTGCACTTTTGTAACATAAGTATTAAGCTGCATTCTGCTGGAAAGACGAGTTAAGCATAGGATGTTAAAACACATGGTAGACGTGAAACAGAAAACTGTAATTGATATGACCTGTGGCTAAAAGGTGTGATGCTATTCCCAACTTAGGAATCTAGAGTTATGAAAATACATTTAAGAGATTTGTGAAGAGAAAGCCAACTAAATGTGAAATTAGCTTTAAGAAGTGTTTGTGGTTTCTGTATGAAAATGATATAAGCCAAATGGCTGAAGGAACTGTAAGAGAGAAGATTCAAGAACGAGCTTGTGACCTACACAACTGTGAGCTGTTTCTGCAACTGTGTCTCTGCCTATGGTATAGTCTAAAAATTCAGCCAGTTTACTTGGGGCTGCTTAATTCTTTTTTTAGTTGAGAATAGCTAGAAAAATGATTTAGCTGTAGATGGTTATTTTTCTAGTAATCTGTTAAGAATGATAATTTGCATTTCCCTGTCCAAGTTCAAATTTCCATGTATATTTAAACGTAAACAATATTGCGTCTCTCATTCTTAAGTAAATTATTTTTATTTATTCACTTTTTAAAAAGCTCATGTGTGGTCTACTGTTTACCTGTCCATTAAAAGATAAGAGGATATTTACTGCTAAGTAATGACAAACTGCTGTCATCTACAGTTAATTGGCAAAGCTGTTTTGCTACACATTATTATTTGCGTTTATAAATATGTGGCTTATTAATAACAGTAAAATAGTAAATTTGAAAGAGCTGAGATCCACAGAGAGTACTAAGAAGAGAATTGATGAGCTAGATCAAATACTGCTCTTGGTGGCATGTTTGGTACAAAACTTGTTCTTAAGTGTGCATGGCATAGGCCCATGCCATGGGTGTCTGTTCATATTGCCTGCATGATCTTGACATCAAACTACTATTAATCAAATGTTTAGTGATTTATATTTGTGAGGTTTATTTTTTTTTTGGTTTGGGTTCATCTTTGTGTGAGTGATATTGTTTAGCAGCAAACATGATCTCTAGGAAAGGAGGAGAGACGAAACATAATGGGAGAAAAGATGAGCTAAAGCCTGGGAATGACCTTACTGGCTGCCCACATTGTGCCAATTGTTGAAAAGCAGATGCACCCACCCCAGGCTTCTGTATTGACATTGACAACTCTTTCTTCATCTTCAACATCAACAGTTGCAAGCATGCAGACTTACTTGACTCTGATAATTTATTGGGCTAGAGATATTGACACCAGGGCCTCATCTTTGATCACTACACTGATATCATTGGGGTAATTGTTATGCATCATCTGAGTCTTTTAGCTTATCTCATCTACTACAGGATATAGAAGTGAGATGTCGGCACCAGCAGTGAAGCCAGATGTCAGGACTTCCTTTTTCTTCCTTATCTTCAGACGAATTCTCCATGAATGTAGACAAAAAGTACTTCAACACCCCCTTGAGAGTCTCTTACCCTGGATACTGATAATGGGATGGAGAGTATTCTCAAATTTCCCTTTGTGACCCTGAATTCACAAAACTTTTAGACTTAAGACAGAGGGAGATGCATGATCATTTGGCCCTGTATCTCCATTGAAATAGATATGTCAGGAGAATTTTCCTGTCTCTCAATCTTCTTTGGTTATTCCACAGCAAACAAAATAGCTTGTCTTGCAAAAGGCTTGGCAGGAATGAGAGTTTGATACCTGTTCAGAGGAGACCAACAAGATCCTCTGCAACCCTTCTGTTTAGTGAGATTGCTGGTCAGAGACCCTTTTTGGCTAACTTCTTTTTGGTAGCTGTGGCTTTGAAGAAGAAACCTACAGAGAAGAATCCTGCACATCATCACCTGATTAACTCATTACATCAGAGTGATGCCTACAGATGTATTTGCAGTTACCTCCTAGTGATCTCTAGGCATCAAATATAGATTGTTCACATTTGCATCAATAATTATCAAACCATGCTATGTACAAGGTTTTAAAAGATTTCATCTTCAAGCTTACACACTGGCAAACTCAATTGCATTAATATTTGACCTCTGTCTGATGCAGGTAAAGCGATATTAACTACTGATCTTCGTGTTTCACTGATGCAGTCATCAGCTGTGGGTTATCCCTGCTGTGGTAGCCCTCTGCCAGCTGGGATACCAGAGTCAATGTTTTTCTGCATCTGCTGCTGTCACTTGCTGCCTGACATCAGGTCGTCAGTGCTATAAAGGAAGGCAGCAGACACCATTACATCAGTCTTTCTTGCCGTGGAGCCCGTAGCAGAAGCAGTTCGCAAGTATGCTGGTCGGTCGCTACCAGAGTTTGAATTGCAGCTGAAAACGTCTAAACTAAGCAAAGTACCCCATTGGGGATCCTTTTTTCTTGCACTAACCGATGTCTGACAAAGGTAACAATTGTCTCACTTGTGGAAAGCAAATACCACACCGAAACTTTCATTCATACTGTCACTTGTTTGGGCCCAGGCCACGACGTCCCCCACTGCTGGTTCTGTGCCCTCTTTAACATGAGAACCATTCATCATAGAGCTCTTTTTGTAGCCAAGTATTTTCATCATCTGTCTTCCCATTCTGAAATGGCATCCATCAGCCAGCAATCTGTAAACATTCCAAAAAAATGTAAGGGTAAAGATAGAGCTCAGATGGTGTTATGTACGTTGCTTTGATTGTAGTTTACAGGACCCTAGGTTCAAGACTTGGCAAGCTCAAATTCTTAAAATGGCGGAGGGTCTTATTGCTCTTATTAAAGGTAGTCAGGTCACACCTTCTAAAAGGAAAAGAGGCCTTTCTCCTGAAATACTGACAGAACAGGATTTTGAGGAGTCTGATTATTCAGATTTTGAAGAGGAATAACAACCTCTGACTGCTTATGAGGATTCAGATGCAGAGGAATCCATTCCTTCTGCCTCCCCACCAGAAGATCTTTCCTTTGGGAAAACCCTTCACACCCTCAGTGAAAATTTCCACTGGGAATCCTAGGACTTCCCTCAGTCTAAGAAAAGACTACGAGAGTTTCTATGCCTGCCCCAGCACAGACCCCTGGCCATCCCTCCAGGTTGATGATGTTTTCCATGAATCCAGCTCCTGACGCCCTCCCACCTGCTCCCAAAAAACCTGACAGGTATTACAGAGTACCAGATTCTCACAAATACCTTTACAGAAATCCTGCTGCAGACCCGGAGATCATTACACAGGGACCAAAAGGAGCGAAGGCTAGTTCTGCAAAGAATCCTTTTCCTTCTGGCAAGGACTCCAGAGCTCTGGACAGATGGGGTAAAAAGGTATATGCCTCTGCAACCTTAGCTATCAGAGAACTCAACTGTCAGTTTCACATGTTAAAATATCAGCAACACACTTTGGAACTATTAAAACAAAAGATTTCATCTTTTCCTGACTGTGCCAATTTGAAAGAGTTAGCAGATTTTTTTGCACTCTACTTGCCAAGTGAGTTACCACTCATTACACTGTGGATATGATGGCCTAGAAGCCTCAAGCAGGGCAGCAGTGTCAGGATCTGTCATTAGGAGGACATGCATGGTTGAAGGAACAACTTCTCCCTGATCATGTCAAATCTAAATTACTTCATGCACCCTTGAATAAGGACCGCTTGTTTGGTGTAAAAGCAGAAGAGGTGCTTAAAAAGATGGAAGACTAAGCAAAATCTATGCAAACAGTAAAAGATTTCCTTCAGGTACAACCTCCTAGGTTCAGCAGGAATTTTCCCTCAAAACACTGGTCTTTTCCTGCACTTAGCAGACAGGGGCAAGGTAAGCCCCGCAGAGACAGACCACCCAGACTCCTATCCCAAGGACAGCAGGGAATTGAACAGTGGACCACTTCCACTCCAAACCACTGGCGACTAACAAAAAATAACTCTGGCAATCATTACTTGAACTGTGCAGTAAAGCCAAAAAGTATATAAAATTAGACAAATCCCTCTACTATAAATCCACCCTAAACTCTACCAACCACACTCAACTTTCCTCACTTGTCTAGAGGAAAACAGTTTTTAGTACTTAATAAATAAGCACCTGTCCAGGCATGTCTAAGGGTCAGCTCCCGGTGTTTTCTCCTGTCTACCTGATGAATCTGGGCATCTTGGGGCAATGCAGCAATTGCCTCATGTACACAGACAACCCTCTCCTCCTACCACCCAACACTACAACCTGTGAGAGATGCACGTATATAGCCAAACTGGAAGGAAAGCTCTCTTCACCCAAGACTGGACTTGACAGTCAAGAGGAGAAGGTAAACACTTGCAGCACACCACACTCATCACATAGTCTCTCAAAACCTACACCACCAAAACACACACATAGAAACTGAAAACACACATCTACATTTGTGGAGGCTCTCAAAAAAATCTACCCAAGCAACAAGGACCTCCAAAGCAGAAATCGCACGCAACCTCCACCCCCCCAACACAACCCAAATGACACATAGCCCAGAATCTCAGTGTGCCACTCAACCACAGCCCATAAGGCATAACAACATACCCAACACTCTGTCATAAGTGACTCTATAGTCAGGCACACTGATGTTCCACTCACCAGGCTAAACAAGGAGAAAGTTACTGTCAGCTGCCTGTCAGGTGCCAGGATCTGCCACATAATGCATGCACTCAGGTCACTCCACAACAAGTACAAATATGACTCTGTCATTGTCAGTGTTGGTGTGAATGACCTGACACGCACCTCCCTGGACTACATTGAGACATGGAGGAGCTGTCCGATCTTGTAGCCCAGGCAGGTATGACCCTAGCCCTGAGTAGCATCCTGCCATCACCCAGAATGATACCACAGTACAAGGACAAAATGATTGACTTCAACAATTGTCTAAGCTTCTGGTGTTCTAAGGGGATCCAGTATCTGTCTGCCTGGGATGACATGATCGACAAACCATGATGCTTTGCCAGAGATGGCCTGTACCTGTTGCCCTTGGGATTCCAGATACTGGCTAAGGCTCTTGCCACCCTTATAGTGCCTTTTTTAGGCAAGATTTAAATGTCAAATTCACCACCGTAACAGGTACAAGCAAGCAAAATCTGAGGGTAATGCTACTTAATGCTAGAAGTCTAAACCTCAAAATGCACTCACTCGAGGCACTCCTTAAAATGGAGAACATCGACATCTGTGCAGTGACAGAGACCTGGTTCAAGGCTCCAGAGAGCACCCCTGCATTACCAGGCTATAATTCATACCACACCTTTCAGCCACCTAACCTGGACCGAATCACTAAATGTGGAGGGGTGTTCATATTCATTAAGGATATCCACACCTCCAGGCTAGTTGCTCAACATAATGCATCTGAGATTATGCAAGTGCAGCTTCCTCTGGGCAATACCGCAATCCAAATTGTAGCTTGCTACAGATCCCCCACCATGCCACAGGATTCCCACTTCTCATTTCTTGATGCACTGGAAAATATTAGGGTACAACCTAACACCCTTATAATGAGTGATTTCAACTACCCCAACATTAACTGGGAAAACTACTCGTGTGCCAACTCTTGTGCTCAACGTTTTTTGGAATTCATAAATTCCAACGCCATGGATCAACTTATCCACACCCCCACCAGGGGCAGCAGTATCCTAGACTTGGTCATTGCAAACATGGGCAACCGGTGTTCCATACCAGAGGTCAGTTCCTTGTTGGTCATATCCGACCACAAGCAAATCACCCTAGGCATCCACATCCCACCCCCTATTAGGGAAACCACCATAAAAAAATTCTCCAAAGCCAACTTCATTCTTCTTAAGACAGAATTGGCAAACTTCACGACACTCATGCTAACGGACAATAGAGGTACGACTGCTGAATCCTGTAAAACTGCACTTTATAAGCACTTACACGAGTGCATGGATCGTGCAATCCCTAACAGAACCAAGATGCTATCCTCCAAAAAAAAGGAAGCCAGTCTGGTGGTCCCCTGCCATAAACTCTACAACAGAAGAAAGAAACTGTTGCAAAAAAAAAAAAAAAAAAAAAGAGTAAAATCCCATGATTGGAGGAACTCCATGGTCAGCCTCAGTAAGAAGCTGAGATCCCTCATAAAATCCTCCACAGCTAGTTACAAAAACAAAATTGCCACTGATTCTAAACACAGCCACAAAGCATTCTATAGCTATGTCAAGAATCTCAGTGGCAACACTCAGATCTGCTCTGAGTTACAGCACAATGGCACTAAATATACAGAGCCAACTGATATTGCCAACATCCTGGCAGATAGGTTCAGTGATAACTTTACCCCTCTCTCATCCCTTAAAGGGCCCATCTCTATACCGGAAGAATGCAAAGTTCCTGTAATCACGGCTGCACAGGTAAAAAAACACACTCTCCAAAGCCAAGAACACAGCATCCATGGGATCTGACAACATCCCAGGCTGCGTTCTACATGAACTACAGAACGAACTGGCACCCCACCTAAGTACCATGTTCAGTCATAGCCTCACCTCAGGCTTTGTGCCCACTGAATGGCGCACAGCAATGGTTATCCCACTCCGCAAAGGGGGAGCCACCACAGACCCCGGGAACTACCGCCCCATTAGCCTGACGAGCCTGGTCTGCAAGGCTATGGAACGTATCATCATGGAACTTATAAACAATGACATTGGTAATCTCCAAACTCTGGACCCTACCCAATTCGAGTTTGTAAAAGGCAGATCATGTCTCCTAAACCTGATCGCGGTCACCAAAGCCGTAGATGAGGATAAAGTGGTTCACACAGCCTATCTAGATCTCGCCAAGGCTTTCAACACCATCCCCCACTCTGGAATTGTAGATAAACTCAGTAAACTAGGTGTAAATCCCTATGTCACAAGATGGGTTGCCAACTGGCAAGGTGGCTCCAAACTAGGATCCATAATCAAAACTCCTAACGATGTGGACATCCTACAAAAGGGCCTCACTGAGACAGATGCCTGGTGGCAAAAGCTCAATGCCAAAAAGTGCATGGTCATCCCTTTTGGTTAAAACCTATGTGCCCATGAACTAACACATTGGCGGTAGTCTGCTTAACACTGAAAGTGTGATAAGAGACCTTGGGACGCAGGTGGACAGTAGTCTCTCCTTTGATAATTACATTGCCACAGTAGTCGGGAAATCTTTCTACGTGGCACACCTCATCACAAAAGGTTTTTCATCCAGGGGTCATTGTTCCCCTCTACTAATCACACATTAGACCCATTATAGAGTAAAACACCCCTTTTGGTATGTACCTCACAAGACATCTACAACAACTGGAAAGGCCGCAGAAATACCTCACAAAGAGGATTACCGGCCTCAAACAGATGCCCTACGCAGACCGTCTCAAGAAACTCCAGCTTTACTCTGTCGCATATCGCCTACTCAGATGCGATCTTGCCTAACATACAAAGCTATTTCAAACCCAGAGCTGTTGGACATGCTCCACTTGAAGAAATCCCAATCCCTCCGAGCTACACGCTCTAGATACCTAAACCTTGTCATCGCAATAAACAGCACATGCTGGAGTATAGATTCCTGTCCCAGAGACTTCCCATACTCTGGAACAAACTACCTAGCTATATCAAACAAAGCTCCTCATTAGCACTCTTCAAGAAAAATCTTGATGATTGGATGGAAGATGGGAAATTCACTGTGGGGATCACTTTTGTGGCTCTGCTTGACGGGCACAGGAAAATAATTTTCTTGGGTGGCAAAAGCCAGGGTACTGTTTGGCTAGGCTTATATAGGCCCTAGGGCCAATAGCCTAGTAGCTACCTATGAACCCTAAGCAGTTCTGGTTCACTATTAACATTATCCTCCACCCAGGGAAGGTTGATAACCCCCAGCCGTCCATTCCCCCCTCTTCCAGTAGTATTGCTGAATCCTTCAGCAAACACTTCACTGAAACTATGACATCTCTAAGTAAACAACACTTTCCTACAACAGCCCCCTCAACTCCTAACCCTAAACCCCCCACTCCTCTTTTCTTCACCTCAGTACCTACCTCCAATATAAAAAGACCACACAGACCCTTAGCTATCCCTCCTGTTCTGGATATTGTGGATGATGTCTTTATGGAATCCAGTCTAACTCCTGATACTCCCTGCTCCCAGGAAACCTGACCAGTACTACAGAATCCCTGACTCGCACAAATTTCTCTCCAAAAATCCTACTGCTGACCCAGAGGTCATCTCCTAAGGACCTAAAGGAATAAAATCAACTACAGCTAAGAATCCCACCCTTCGGACAGGGTTTCCCGAGCTTTAGACAGATGGGGTAAAAAAGTATATACCTCCGCAACTCTTGCAATTAGAGCATTAAATTGTCAGTTCCACATGCTGAAATACCAGCAAAATACTATGTAACTTATTAAGCAAAAATTATCTACCTTCCCTGACTGTGCAGAAAGTAAAGAATTACAGGAGCGTATGCATTCTGCAAGCCAAGTTAGCAAGCATACCCTGCAATGTGGGTTTAAAGCCCTAGAAGCTTCTTGCAGGGCAGGAGTCACAGGTTCTGTACTTAGAAAAAGGCATGCCTGGCTTAAGGAGCAGACATTGCCAGACCATGTCAAATCAAAATTATTGGATGTACTTCTGAACAAAGAGAATCTGTTTGGCACCAAAGTAGAAGAGGTTTTAAAAAAGATGGAAGAAAAGGCTAAGTCTATGCAGACAGTCAAAGATATTTTGCAAGGGCAGCCTCCAAGATTCATTAGGCATTGCCCTTCAAAACATTGGTCCTTTCCAGCCTCCTCAAGGCCACCTCAAGCTAGACCTAGGGGAAACCGACCTCCCAGACTACAGTCTCAGGGTATGCAGAGATCTAAGCAATGGAATACCTCCACCGCTAAAACAGGGAGTGCTAAGCCACCCCTATGGAAATAATTCACAATGACTTCTCAATTCCTCCCCCTCACTTCTGCCCAATTGCTCGTGCCCCTGGGAGGAAAACTTTCCCACCATGCAAAAAACTGGACCTCTATAACCAACGATCAATGGGTCCTCAACATAGTATCCCAGGGGTACAAATTTTATTTCCACACGCTGCCAACCCCAACAGGGTTCCCAGACCTTCCTCCAAACCAGTGGACAGAGTCACAAAACCAAGTTCAGTCCCTGCTGTCCATAAGGGCAAATCAGCCTGTTCCTGCAGAACAGTTAGGCCAAGGTTTTTATTCCAGACTTTTCCTGGTCCCCAGAAAAGAGGGTACCTGGCGCCCAATCATAGATCTATCCATTCTAAACACCTTCCTGGTGGTACCAAAATTCAGAATGCCTACCCTACAGCAGCTTATTCCTATGCTGTCCAAAGATGCCTGGCTAGGCACCCTAGACCTAAAGGAGGCCTATCTGCGCATCCATATCAGGGACTCCTGAAGGAAATATCTACGCATTATCAGATCTTCTTCATGTTTCACTGTTGCGGTCATCACTCTTGAGTTATCTGCCTGCAGGTATCCCTCAGTCGGTCCGAATACCAGAGACTTGGTATTTCTGCATCGGTTGCTGTCGCTTCAGTACTGACGTCCGGACGTCAAGGGTATAAAAACAGGCAGCCGACACCATTACATCAGTCTTTCTTGCCGAGGAAGCAGTTCGCACGAGTGCCGGTTGGCCGCTGCATGAGTTTTCATTTCCGAATTGAATCATCCTGAAGTCTTCTAAAGCTAAGTACCCTGTTGGGGATCCTTTTTTCTTGCTCTAACTGGCTAAGTACCCTGTTGGGGATCCTTTTTTCTTGCTCTAACCGATGTCAGAAAAAGTTAACAGTTGTCTCGCCTGTGGAAAGCAAATACCACACGGAGATTTCCATTCTTACTGCGTCACCTGTTTAGGCCCAGACAACGACTTACCTCGCTGTCTGTTTTGAGCCTTGTTCAACTTCCGAACTATCAGTCGTCGGGCCCGTATTGTCATTAAATACTTTCGTTCTCTATCTCCGTATTCCGAAATGGCTTCGTTAAGCCATCCGACTACCGATCGTCCAACAAAAGTAAGGATAAAGACAGAGACAAACTGCACAGGTCCAAAACTGCCGACAATGTTTCCGTTAAGCTAGTCGACAGTTCGCTGGTACTCAGTGAGGCGCTTTCACAGCCCCTGATGCCCATTTCTTTGGATTTGCAGGCCGCTACGTAAACCCATTCGGAGTCCTGTATGCCATGAGACTCTTCTTTGACTACAGAACCTGCCGATGTCTCTACCTTGGATGGGTCCGGAGCCACTGTGCAGGCACCGGCTTCTGAGGAAGTTATTCGCATTACCGATATTCGACACAAACAGACGACTTCTTTCGCGTCTTCAGTTCTGTCCAAAACTACCAAGTTTCTAAGGCCAAGAGTACTAGCTATGCCTAAAAAACCGATGACCCAAACTCAAGCACCTGCTTCCTTGCCACAAAATCAAATACTTAAAATGGTAGAAGACCTGATTATGCTGATGAAGGGAATCCAGCCTTCCCCTGCTAAGCGAACGAGACCTGTAACCAGCAGCTTTTACTGACCAAGAGTTCGACTCTGAAGTTTCTGATTATGAAGACATGCCTTTATCTGCTTATGAGGATTCAGATGAACAGGAATCCATTCCCTCTGCTTCCCCTCCAGAGGATTTTACTTTTGGTGAAACCCTTCATACTTTGAGAGCATTTCCACTAGGAATGCCAGGATTATCCTCAGTCCAAAAAGAGACTGAGAATTTTTAGATCTACCTCAACACAGACCTTTAGCAATCCCTCGTGTTCTGAATATTGTGGATGATGTCTTTATGGAATCCAGTCTAACTCCTGATACTTTACCCCCAGCTCCAAGGAAGACCAGACAGGTACTAGAGAGTCCCTGACTCTCACAAATTTCTTTTCAAAAATCCTACTGCTGACCCAGAGGTAATTTCTCAGGGGCCTAAAGGTATACAAGCAACTACAGCTAAGACTCCCACCCCTTCCGACAGGGATTCCCGAGCATTAGACAAATGGGGTAAAAAAGTATACACCTTGGCAACTCTCGCCATTAGGGCATTGAATTGCCACTGTCACATGCTGAAACACCAGCAGCATATTATGGAACTTAAGTGAAAATTATTTACCTTTACAGACTGTGCAGAAAATAAAGAATTACAAGAGCTTATGCATTCTGCCAGCCAAGTCAGCAAGCATACCTTGCAATGTGTTTTGACGCCTTAGAAGCTTGCAGGGCAGCAGTCCCTGGTTCTATACTGAGAAGGCATGCTTGGCTTAAGGAACAGACCTTGCCAGACCATGTCAAACCAAAATTACTAGACGCTCCTTTGAACAAGGACAATCTGTTTGGCACCAAAGCAGAAGAGGTTCTAGAAAAGATTGAAGAAAAAGCTAAGTTTATGCAGACAGTCAAATATTTTTTTGCAAATGCAGCCTCCAGGATTCAGTAGGCATTGCCCCTCGAAACATTGGGCCTTTCTAGCCCCCTCAAGGCCATCTCAAACTAGACCCAGTGGAAACGGACCCCCCGGATTACAGTCTCTGGGTATGCACAAATCTAAGCAATAGAGAGCCTCTACTTCTAAAACAGGGAGTGCTAAGCCCACCCCCTTACAGAAAGAATTCACAATGACTTCTGAACTCCACTCTTCACCTCTGCCCAATTGCTCGTGCCCTAGGAGGAAAACTTGCCTATCATTCAAAAAACTGGACCTCCATCACCAAAGACCAATGGGTCCTCAACATTGTATCCCAGGGGTACAAATTTTACTTCCACAAACTGCCAACCCAAAAAGGGTTCCCAGACCTTCCTCCAAACCAGTGGGCAGAGGCACAAAACCAAGTTCAATCCCTGCTCTCCATAAGGGCAATTCAACCTGTTCCTGCAGAACAAATAGGTCAAGGGTTTTATTCCAGACATTTTCTGGTACCCAGAAAGGAGGACACTCTGTGCCCAATCCTAGATCTTTCCATTCTATACACTTTCCTGATGGTACCAAAATTCAAAATGCTCACCCTTCAGCAGCTTCTTTTTATGCTGTCCAAAGATGCCTGGTTAGCTACCTAGACCTAAAAGAAGCCTATCTGCATATCCCTGTTAGGGACTCCTGTAGAAAATACCTATGTTTCAGGGCAGGGTCTGTGCATTATCAGTTCTCTGCACTTCCCTTTGGCTTATCCACTGCTCCCAGTGTCTTCACAAAATTCCTGGCTCCAGCCATTCCCTATTGCAGACAGAGAAAGATTCAAATTTACCCATACTTGGACGATTGCCTGATTCAGGCAGACAGTCAAGAAAAGCTGTTGCAGTACCTGACATTTGTAAAGAACCTTCTAACCTCCCTGAGGTACACTATCAACGAAAATAAATCAAAATTAGTCCCCAGTCAAAAGATTGTATTCCTGGGAGCAAGCTTAGACACAGCATCCCAGATGACATTCCTTACTCCAGAAAAACAAGCCTATCTGACAGGCTACTTCACACAAACGACCACCAGAACCCAGCTGTCCGCAAGGAAAATTCTGCAGGCCTTCGAGTTCATGACCTCTTGCATTCTGCTAATTCCATATGCCAGACTGCATATGAGGAAACTTCAGTGGTACTTAAAAAGTATTTATTGCCAACATTCTCAGGATCTGGAAACAGTATCATACCTTGTCTAAAGACAGAGTTTCTTTGGTGGGAGCAGCATGCAACCACAACAAGGGACTTCCCTTTACTCAACCCCATGCCGCCCCGACCCTAACCACAGATGCATCACACTATGCCTAGGGTGCACATCTGGACGACAAGTGCATTCAGGGCCACTGGAGCCCAAGTCAAATTCATCTGCACATCAACCAAAAAAGAGATGCTAGCTGTTCAGCACGCTCTGACACCTTTCAAATCCCTACTCTCACCAGGACCCCTGCTAATAAAAACAGACAACACTACAATTATGTGGTACATCAACAAGCAGGGGGGAACCCACTCTGCAGGCTAGCCATGGCCCTGTGGAACACAGCCTTGGACATTCATATTCATCTGCAAGCTTAATTCCTGCCAGGCAAACAAAACTCTCTGGCAGATGACTTAAGCAGAAATCTACTAGACCCACACGAGTGGCAATTAGACCCCAGCATCTTCAGCCTTCTAACCCTGAAATAGGGGACCCCAGACTTGGACCGTTTTGCCTCCCCCTACAGTCACCAGCTCAGCAAATTCTGCACCAGGACACCTCACAGCAGGGCCTGGAAAGTGGATGCACCATCTTTCCAGTAGGTAAACTTCTCAATCTATGCATTTCTCCCTCTGCCTCTTCTCACAAAAATATTACTCAAGATAAGACAGGACAAACCAAGGGCAATCCTGATTTCCCTGGACTGGCCACGTCTGCACTGGTACCCACTACTGCGCAGCCTGTCACTGGTGCCTCCCTGGCACCTACCCCTGATCCCAATGTTCCTCATCCAGCAGGAGGGACATATCCCGCATCTACAACTGCAAACCCTGAATCTTGCAGCCTGGCTTATTCCTTGAATTCGCTTCCAGTGACCAGCCTAAGCAAGCAGGTGCTGGACATCATTTGTGAAGCCAGAATGCCCAGTACAAGGAAATCCTATGCTAAGGGGAAAAGGTGTTCCTGGATTCAGTCTAAAGGAGAGGACACAGCACCGCCCTCCTTACCTCTAATCCTGGATTACCTAGCAGATCTACTCCACAGAGGCCTATCCTTCTCCTCCATTAAGATCCATGCCTCTGCCATCTCGGCTCATTACAGCACTGAGCCACCTCTCTTCTCACCTTCTCATCAAGCAGTTCCTGAGGGGGCAAACAACCTAAGGCCACCAAGGAGAGCACCCACCCCTGCATGGGACCTTAACTTTCTACTGGAAAAGCTCACTCTTACCCCCCTTTGAGCCTGCAGCGTCAGCAGAGTTTTCTTCTCTTGGAATACAGCTTTGCTTCTGGCCATCACTTCAGCTAGAAGTGTCTGATCTACAAGCACGTATGGCTGTGGATCCCTTCATTATTTTTCATGCTGACAGGGTCTCTCTCAGGACTGACCCTTCCTTTATGCCAAAAGTGGTGTCCAGTGTGGCTCTCAACCAATCTATCCATTTGCCAACCTTCTTCCCTAATCCTCAAAATAAAGGGGAAAGGATCCTGCACTCCATGGGCGTGCACAGGCAGCTCGGATTCTACCTGGATAGGACTAAAGCCATCAGGAAGTCTGACCAGTTACTAGTCAGATGTTCTTCGTGTTTCACTGTTGCAGTCATTACATTTGGGTAATCCTGCTGGCAGGCTGCCCTCAGTCGGCCTGAATTCCAAAGTAGTGTGTCCTACGTTGGCTGCTGTCGCCCCTTCCCTGACGTCAAGTCATCAGGGATATAAAAGAAGCAGCCGACGCCATTTTCTTCAGTCTTTCTTGCCGCGCGGTGCCCGAAGCAGAAGCAGTTCGCAAGTGCCGGTTGGCCAACTCCTGAGATTTATGTGTTCGAATTTCAGATCCGAAGTCTTCAATAAAGCTAAGTACCTCGTTGGGGAAACTTTTTTCTTGCTCTAGACCGATGTCAGAAAAAGTAAATAATTGTATTTCTTGTGGAAAGCAAATACCTCACAAGGACTTTCATTCTTACTGTATTCCTTGCCTAGGCCCTGATCACAACTTTTCTGGTTGTCGGTTTTGTGCTAGATTTAACCAATGCACTATTAAGCGTCTGTATGATTTTGCTTTAGACTATTTTGGACGCTGGTTTAATTATCCAGAAATGTCGTTGGATAGCCATCCGATTACCGGAGTTCACAAAAATGCAAAAAAAAGGAGAGAGATAAACAACCGAGGCCCAAAACCGATGACGAAGCTTCTTCTAAGCCAGTCGCCGGTTCTCAGTGAGGTGCTTTTGCATCCCCTGATGCCCGCAACTTTAGAGTTGCAGGCCGCTACCGACTCCCACGTGGAGTCTGCCATGCTGCCGGAAACTCAAGGTACTGGAGCCTCGGATACTTTTCCCTCAGATGTATCCGGAGCTGCTGAGCAGGCACCGGCTTCTGAGGGTGTATTCAGACCTAAACATCTTTACATTAAACCGACTTCAGCTTCAAAGGCAAAGACTAAAGCACCTTCTAAAGCAAAGAAACAAACTCAAGAGCCACGTGGACAGGCCTGTATGCCCAAAAAACAGATGCTCAAAATGGCCGAAGACTTGATTACCTTGATCAGGGGTTCCCATCCCCCTCCTGATAAGAGGCCTAGGCAAGAGACTGACTATGAATCTTCAGATCAGATTTCTATTTCTTCTGATTCCTCTTCTGATCAGGAATATTCTCTTCCCCCCTATGAGGATTCTGATACTGAAGAATCTATACCTTCAGCATCTCCTCCAGAGGACTATTCTTTTGGGGAAACCTTGCATACCATGAGGGAGCATTTCCACTGGGAGAGCCAAGATTTCTCAGAATCTAAAAAGAGGCTCAGAGATTTCCTTTTACTTCAACACAGGCCTCTAGCCATCGTTTGTTAGACATTGTAGATGTGTTTTCGAAGTCTAGTCTTACCCCTGTCTCCTTGCCTCCGGCTCCTGTTAAGCCTGATAGATATTACAGGGTTCCTGACTCATAAATTCCTTTTTAAAAACCCTGCTGCAGACCCAGAGACTATTTCACAGGGTCCCAAAGGAGTTAAGGCTTCCGCTGCAAAAAAATCTACCCCCTCTGACAGAGATTCTAGGGCACTGGATAGATGGGGAAAAAAGGTTTACACATCTGCTACCTTGGCTATAAGGGCCTTAAACTGTCAGTTTCATATGCTCAAATATCAGCAACATATCATGGCATTGCTTAAACAGAAAATGTTGTTAAACTCTGAATGTGCAGAAAACAAGGAAATGCAGGATTTATTGCATGCAGCTGAACAAGTTGGAAAGCATAATTTGCAATGTGGTTTTGATTCTTTGGAGGCCTCCTGCAGGGCTGCAGTTACGGGTTCTGTAATTAGGAGGCATGCTTGATTAAAGGAACAAAATCTGCCTGATCATGGGAAAGTTAAATTATTAGATGCACCTTTACAGCATGATAGTTTGTTTGGTGTTAAGGCAGAAGAGGTGTTAAAGAAATTGGATGACAAAGCTAAATCTATACAAACTGTCAAAGATTATTTACAAGTACAGCCACCTAGGTTTAGTAGACACTGGCCTACAAAGAATTGGTCCTTTCCTGTGTCAGACAGACCTGAAAGGGGCAGATCCAGACGCCCTAGAGGCAGATCCTAGGCGCAAGGTTCATACAGGTCAAAGCAATGGGGTGCTTCTGCCTCCAAAGTTGGAGAAGACAAATCGCAACCTTACAGGAAACAGTCCCAATGACTTCCCCCTGTCTGCACCAAGCACTTATCTCCTGGCAGCACCTTTAGGGGGAAAATTGGCACATTATAACCCAGGACAAGTGGGTTCTAAACATAGTGTCACAAGGTTACAAGTTCCATTTCCATGCACTGCCAAAGGCAAACAGCTGGCCAGATCTGCCAAAAAGTCAATGGGCAAAGGCACAAAAACAAGTCTCATCTCTCATAGACATGGGGGCCATTCAACAAGTGCCAGAGCAAGAGCAGGGACAAGGATTTTTCTCGACTGTTCTTGGTACCCAGAAAGGACAAAGTCTGGAGACCAATACTGGACCTATCTATTCTGAACACATTCCTGGATATACCAAAATTCAAAATGTTAACTTTGCAGTAGCTTCTGCCCATGCTGGGCAAGAATGCTAGGCTTCTGACTTTAGACCTAAAAGAGGCATACCTGCATGTCCCAGTCAGACAATCATGCAGAAGATACCTCAGATTCAAGGCTGGCTAAATGCATTACCAATTCTCTGCACTGCCCTTTGGCTTATCTACTGCACCCAGGGTCCTTACAAAGTGCCTGGCACCAGTAATTGCATTCTGCAACCAAAGAGGAATACAAATATATCCTTACTTGGATGACTGTCTAATTCAAGCAGAGAACAAGGACGTTCTACAGCATCTGGTGTTTGTGAAAAGACTTCTAACATGCCTGCGGTACACAGTCAACGCAAAGAAATCAAAACTAGTACTCTCTCGAGATAATATTCCTGGGTGCAAGCTTAACTCATTCACTCCAATGGAGCTCAGAAAGTCTGCATTGTAATTTTCAATGGGCAGAGCCTAAGCCTTTAGACAGAATCAAATTATATTCTCACATTTCTAACAAATGTTCATATTTCTGGAACCATAGGGGTTATGACAGAAGTATAAATGGCACACCCTTCAGCACAAACTATTTTTAGTGGTAGTATTATTTAGGTACTAAGTCTTATTCTGAATTGTATAAGTCAAAGTAAATACAGTAACTATTACATTTGTAATATTTTGTAAACGACTAACATCTCAGCAATCACTCTAGCTACACACATACTGTCAGCAGCTTTTTATTCATCTGGATGAGAGCTTTCATATGAGGCTAAGAAGTTCTGTCTGTGTTACTTGGTTGTTGAGGTATTTAGAAAAATGTGAAAATTATATCTATATAAATTAATATCATAAAAACAGCAGTTAATTTCTCACTACTTGCATTAGAGATCAAATATTAATGCAGCTGAATTTGACAATGTGTGAATCTTTTAAAACCTTGTACATAGCATGGTTTTGGAGTTACTGATGCAAATATGGACAAGCAATATTCGACACCTACAGGTGTCGGTGGGAGTTAACTGCAGATGCACCTGGAGGCGTCACTTGGATGTAATGAGTTACAACTGCCCAGATGGCTTATCTCACGCCAGACAAACAAAGGCAACTGACTACCTATTTCAAGATGTTGGCGACAAAGGCCCAGTTATCTGCAAGAAAAATTCTGTGGACTTTGGGCTTCATGGCATCCTGCATCCTACTAATTCTATATGCAAGACTGCATATGAGGAAACTTCAATGGTATTTAAAAAGTGTTTGGACTCAACATTGCCACAGCCTGGAGACAATTTGTTTGTGGGTTTCGGCTTTTTCCCGGTTAGGGGTCGCCACAGCGGAACTCCGATCCGCTAATGATTGGCAGATTTTTACATGCTGGCTTGCTGGGCCTAACGCACAACCTTCAACAAAGGAATGCCCATTCACACATGTCGCCACACAGAAGACGCTCTAACTGAGAATCGAACGGGCAACGTCTAGCTGTGAGGTGACAACGGTAATTCCCTGCCTGCAACAGGAGTTACGATGGTCGGCCAAGGCTTGTCACCAGAACAAGGAACAGCCATTCACATTACCCCCAGTCAGGCAGACACTAACAACGGATGCATCAGATTATGCCTGGGGGGGGGGGCCCACATGGCAGAAAGATGCATTCAAGGCACATCGTCCTCAAACCAAATGAATCTACATATCAATCAAAAAGAGATGCTAGCTGTTCAAAATGCCCTGACAGCCTTCAAGGACCTACTTCATCCGGGACAACTACTGATAGACAGACAACACCACAGTCATGTGGTATATAAACAAGCAGGGGGGCACACATTCTTACCCCCTTTGCAGATTAGCCATGACTTTGTGGGACACAGCATTGACTTACCAAGTACATCTGCAGGCACAATTCCTGCTAGGAAAGGAAAATACTCTGGCAGACAAACTAAGCAAAGACCTCGTGGATCCCCACGAGTGGCAGCTGGATCCACAAGTCTTCAGCATGATAACAAGGAAATGCGGATGCCCAGACATAGATCTATTTGCCTCCCCTCACAACTACCAACTAAAAAGATTCTGCACAAGGACTTATCACAGACAAGCATGGAAAATGGATGTCCTATCTTTCAGCTGGAAAAACCTATCAGTATATGTCTTTCCTCCACTGCCACGTCTCCTCAAGGTACTCCTAAAAGTCAGACAGGAGAAGCCAAAGATGATACTGATTGCCCCAGACTTGCCCTGCCAGTACTGGTATCCAATCCTAAGGAATTTGTCTCAATGCCCAGCTTGGACCTTACCTCAAATACCCCATCTACTGTCCCAGCAAAACAATCCGATCTTAAACAGCCAACTCAGGACTTTAAACCTGGCAGCATGGTGGATAATGTAATCATACAAAACACACCTCTCAGTAAAGCTGTGATGGATGTCATTTTGGAAGCCAGAAGGCCTAGTACTAGAAAATCCTATGCTGGAAAATGGAAGAGAGTCTGTGCTTGGAACCAGGCACAAGGAACTGATACAGCTGTACCAAATATTCCTCAGATTTTGCAATACTTAACTGAGATGGTGGACAAAGACCTATCTTTTTCATCAATTAAAATTCATGCCTCTGCCATTTCGGCTCATTAAATACAGAGCCACCACTCTTTTCTCATCCCTTATTAAAGCAGTACCTCAGAGGAGCCAAAAATTTAAGGCCTCCAAGGAGATCACCAGTACCTGCGTGGAACCTCAGCTATGTCTTGGAAAAACTCTCCGTGCCTCCTTTTGAGCCAGCGGCTACTGCTGATATAAAGTTTTTATCTTGGAAAACAACTCTGCTCCTAGCAATAACTTCTGCAAGACTAGTTTCAGAGCTACAGGCACTCATGGCTGTGGAACCTTATATCATGTTTTATCCAGACAGGGTTTCTCTGAGGACAAACAGACATTTATGCCTGAAGTGGTGTCCAGTGTGGCTCTTCACTAGACTATTCATCTGCCAACTTTTTATCCAAATCCGCAGAACAAGGGGGAGAGAACTCTGCATTCCTTGGACGTACACAGACGGATTAGATTCTACTTGGACAGAACCAAAGTTTTCAGGAAGACAGAGCAATTACTAGTGGCATATGCTGCAGGAGCATATGCTGCAGGATTACAAGGAAAGGCCATCTCAAAGCAGACTATTTCAAAGTGGATAGGCCACTGCATTCGTTTCTGCTATTTTCAACATGGCAAGCCAGTGCCTAAGGGCATTAGGCCACACTCAACCAGAGCTGCAGCCACTTCAGCAGCCTTTCTCAGGGGAGTACCAACCAAAGACATTTTAGAGGCTGCTACTTGGAGTTCAGTGCACACCTTTACAAAGCACTATCATCTGCCACTCTACTCTAAATCCAGGGCAGACTTTGCCACTGCAGTTCCGCAGGGCCTCATAGTCGCTCCTAATGCGGTTTAACTCCAGCCTCCCAACCATAGCTTTGGGACTCTACCCAAATGTAATGACTGCAACAGTGAAACATGAACATAGTACAGTTGTGTACACTTACCATAAATGTAGATGTTCGAGTGTATTCACTGTTGCAGTCCAGGTTACCCACCCGCCATCCCCCTTTTTTCTGATGGAACTTATCTTTCCTTCTCTGATTTATACAACCTATGTGGTGTATTTGCTTGTAGATGAAGGTAGTTTATACTGGTGCATGTATTTTTATGTACATAAATTTTGGCTACCCTTTTAGGGGGCATCTGATATCTGGGGCAAGAAAAACTGAAGAAAATGGTGTCTGCTGCTTCTTTTATATCCCTGACGGTCTGACTTCAGGGAAGGGGCGACAGCAGCCGACGCAGGATCCATGACTTTGGAATTCAGGCCGACTGAGGGCAACCTGCCAGCAGGATTACCCAAATGTAATGACTGCAACAGTGAATACACTCTAACATCTACATTTATGGTAAGTGTACACAACTGTACTTTTTGCACCAGGGGCAGAGGGCAATGCCATTTCAAAACAATTTCCAAATGGATAGCCCACTGTATACCTTTCTGCTACAAACACCATGGGAAACCAACCCTTTAGGGGGTCACAACGCATTCCACTAGTTCAACTTCTGCCTCTACAGCATTCCTCAGGGGAGTCCCTACCAGGAACATTCTGGAAGCTGCTACCTGGAGTTCTGTACACACCTTCACCAAGTATTGCAACCTACCTATCTTTTCCAAATCCAGGGCAGCAGGTTTTGCAACAGCAGTCCTGCAGGGCATACTAGCCAGCCCCAACTCTTCTTGACTGCTTCCACCCTTTCTTCAGCTTTGGGAATCCACACAAGTGTGATGACTGCAACATTGAAACACGAAGAACATAGTACAGTTGTGTACACTTACCATAAATATAGATGTTGGAGTGTATTCACTGTTGCAGTCCTGGTTTCCCACCCTCCAGCCCCCTTGTCTCTCTGTCCTCTCTGTGCCTATTACTCACCCCTTACTGGGTTATTGGTATTTACTTCTTACTGGTTGTGTTTTTCCCACCATAACTTTGCTCCCTATTTGGGGGGCTCCAGACATTTGGGGCAAGAGAAACTGATGTAATGGCGTTGGCTGCCTGTTTTTATTCCCCTGATGACCTGACGTCAGTACTGAAGCGACGACAACCGACGCAGAAATACTAAGTCTCTGGTATTTGGGGTGACCTGCATGCAGATAACCTAAGTGTGATGACTGCAACAGTGACTACACTCTAACATCTACATTTATTATAAGTGTACGCAACTGTACTTTCTTTGCACTTACCTTTGTCTTATTCACTGCTCCCAGAGTTTTCACAAAATGCCTGTCTGCAGCCATTGCCTATTGCAGACAGAGAAATATTCAAATTTACCCCTACTTGGATGATTCCCTGAGTCAGGCAGACAGTCAGGAAAAGCTGTTGCAGCACCTGACATTTGTAAAGGACCTTCTAACCTCCTTGGGGTACACTGTCAATGAAAAGAAATCCCTGTCAAAAAATTTTATTTCTGGGAGCAAGCTTGAACACAGCATCCCAGATGGTATTCCTTACTCCAGAAAAACAAGCCTGACAGGCTACTTCTCTCAAATGGCCACCAGAACCCAGTTATCCGCAAGGAAAATCCTGCAAGCTCTAGGGTTCATGGCCTCCTGCATTCTACTAATTCCATATGAGGAAACTTCAGTGGTACTTATAAAGTCTTTGGTACCAACATTCTCAAGACGTGGAAGCTATCATACCTTGTCTAAGGAAAGAGTTCCTTTGGTGGGCAGCAGCGTGCTACCACAAGGGACTTCCCTTTACACATTCCCACTCCACCCAGATCCTAACCACAGATGCATCCGACTATGCCTGGAGTGCTCATCTTGATGGCAGGTGCATTCAGGGCCACTGGACCACAAACCAAATTCATCTGCACATCAACGAAAAAGAGATGCTAGCTGTTCAGATCACTTCTCTCTCCAGCATCTCTACTAATCAAAACGACAACACCACCGTAATTTGGTATATCAACAAGCAGGAAGAAACCCACTCTGTTAGACTAGCCATGACCATGTGGGACACTGCCTCCGCCATACATATTCACCTGCAAGCTCAATTCCTGCCAGGCAACCAAAACTCTCTGGCAAACAAATTGAGCAGAAATCTCCTAGACCTACATGAGTGGCAATTAAACCACAACACCTTCAGCCTTGTGACCCAGAAATCAGATACCCCTAAGGTGGACCTATTTGCCTCCCCCTACAACCACCAGCTCATCAAATTCTGCACCAGGGAACCTCACAGCAAGGCCTGGAAAGTGGATGCCCTATCCTTCCAGTGGACAAACCTCTCAATCTATGCATTTCTCCCTCTACCTCTTCTTACAAGAGTATTACTCAAGATAAGGGAGGAAAGACCAAGGGCATTCCTGATTGCCCCAGACTGGCCACGCCAACACTGATACCCACTACTCTGCAGTCTGTCACTGTTGCTGCCATGGCACCTCTCCCAGATACCAAATCTCCTGACACAGCAGGAGTGACAATTCTTGCATCTGCAATTGCAGACCCTGAATCTTGCACCCTGGCTTATTCCATGACTTGTCCTCAAGTGGCCAGCCTAAGCTAGCAAGTACTGGAGGTCATACTTGAAGCCAGACAACCCAGTACAAGAAAATCCTATGCTAACAAGTGGAAAAGGGATTGCTCCTGGATCTATACTAAAGGAGCGGATCCAGCACTGCCCTCCTTACCTCTCATCCTGGATTACCTAGCAGACCTACTCCACGGGGGCCTTTCCTTCTCTTCCATTAAGATCCATGCCTCTGCCATCTCTGCTCATTACAGCACTGAGCCACCTGTCTTCTCACACCCTCTCATCAAGCAGTTCCTGAGAGGGGTTAACAACTTAAGGCCACCAAGTAGAGCCCCTACTGCTGCTTGGGACCTTAACTTTGTGTTGGAAAAGCTCAAGCTGCCCCCTTTGAGCCTGCAGCATCAGCAGAGTTAAAATTCCTATCTTGGAAAACAGCCTTGCTTCTGGCCATCACTTCAGCTAGAGGAGTGTCTGAGCTACAAGCACTTATGGCTGTGAAAACCTTCATTATTTTTCATGCTGACAGGGTCTCCCTCAGGACTAACCCAACTTTCAGGCCTAAAGTGGTGTCCAGTGTGGCACTCAACCAATCTATCCATTTGTCCACCTTTCTCCCTATTCCTCAAAATAAGGGGGAAAGGATCCTGCACTCTTTAGATGTACACAGACAGCTCAGATTCTACCATGATAGGACTAAGCCCTTTAGGAAATCTGACCAGTTATTAGTCAGCTTTGCACCAGGGGCAGAGGGCAAGGCCATATAAAAAAAAAAAAAAACCTCTCCAAATGGATAGCACACTGTATCCACTTCTGTTATAGACACCATGGGAAACCACCCCCTCAGGGGGTCAGAACTCATTCCACTAGGGCAACTTCTACCTCTACAGCCTTTCTTAGAGGAGTCCCTACCAGGGACATTCTGGAAGTTGCAACTTGGAGTTCTGTTAATACCTTCACCAAGCATTACCACCTGCCTATCTTTTCGAAATCCAGGGCGGGCTTTGCAACAGTAGTGGGCTTACTAGCCAGCCCCAATTCTTCTGACCGCCTCCACCCATTCTTCAGCTTTGGGAATCAACCTGGTTGTGATGACTGCAATAGTGAAACACAAAGAACATAGTACAGTTGTGTGCACTTACCATAAATATAGATGTTCGAGTGTATTCACTGTTGCAGTCCTGGTTTCCCACCCTCCAGCCCCCTCGTCTGTCTTTCTCTTCCTCACTCCTTACAGGGCTATTTGTATTTACTTTTTACTGGTGGTGTTTTTCCACCATAACTTATCTCCCTGTTTGGGGTCTCCTGACATTTGGGGCAAGAAAAACTGATGTAATGGCGTCTGCTGCATGTTTTTATACCACTGACTACATTCCTGAAGCGACAGGAACTGACGCAGGAAATTCTAAGCCTCTGGTATTCGGGCCTACTGAGGGCTACCCCTGGCAGGATAACCCAACTGTGATGACTGCTACAGTGAATGCACTTCTACATTTATACACAACTGTACTTTCTCCCTTTGATTAAACGATTCCTCAGAGGGGCTTCAAATATCAGACCTCCCAGAAGGCCACCCACTCTAGCCTGGGACCTGAATTATGATTTGGAAAAAATAATTTTACCACCCTTCGAACCTGCTTCTTCAGCAGAACTAAGATGTCTCTCTTGGAAGACTGCTTTTTTCCTAGCTATCACCTCAGCCAGAAGGGTTTCAGAACATCAGGCACTGATGGCCATTGAATCCCTTCATCATCTTCCATGTAGACAGGGTCTCCCTGAGGACTAATATCTCCTTTATCCCCAAGGTGGTATCTAATGTAACTCAACCAGGCCATACGTCTGCAGCTTCTTTCCTAACCCTCAAAACAAGGGGGAAAGAATTCTGCACTCACTAGACGTGCACAGACAGCTCAGATACTATCTGGACCGTACTAAACCCTTCAGGAAAACAGACCAACTACTTGTCAGCTTTGCCCCAGGGGCAGATGGGGAAGCCCATTTCCAAATGGATGTCACAGTGTATCCATTTCTGCTACAGATCGCATGGGACCCCCCCCAAGTCTGTTCGAACCCATTCCACTAGGGCAGCCTCCACTTCCACAGCATTCCTCAGAGGAGTTCCCACCAGGGACATCCTGGAAGCTGCCACCTGGACTTCTGTCCATACCTTTACCAAGCATTACCACCTACCTCTAATTTCTAAGGCTAGGCCAGGGTTTGCATCTGCAGTTCTGCAGGGCATGCTGACCCATTCCTAGGTCTCTTACTAATCCTACCACCCCTCTCCTCAGCTTTGGGAATCCTCCCACAGGTGATGATTGCAACAGTGAAACACGAAGAACATAATACAGTTGTGTGCACTTACCATAAGTGTAGATGCTCGAGTGTATTCACTGTTGCAGTCCTGGTTTCCCACCCTCCTTCCGCCTTATATCATCTTTCTTTAGGAAGACATAAGTTTCTAACGGTGGACCACTTTACCGTATTTACTTGGGCCTCTGACTGGTTAGGGCAAGAAAAACTAATGTAGTGGAGTTGGTTGTCTTCCTTTATAGCACTGTTGACCTGACATCAGGCAGCAAGCGACAGCAGCCGACGCAGAAAAACATTGACTCTGGTATTCGGGCTGGCCAAGGGCTACTACAGCAGGGATAACTGCAACAGTGAATACACACAAGCATCTGCATTTGTGGTAATTGTACTTTGTTTTTATGAAATTAATTTATATAGATATCATTTTCACATTTTTCTAAATATCTCAACAACCAAGTAACACAGACAGAACTCCTTAGCTTCATATGAAAACTCTCAGCAAGATGAATAAAATGCAGCTGACAGTCTGTGTAACTTGAGTAGTTGTTGAGGTAATGTAAGAACCAGGGGGATGTTCTTAGTGTTTCACTGTTGCAGTCATCACACTTGGGTTATCTGCTTGCAGGTAGCCCTCCGTCGGCTCGAATACCAGAGTCTTGGGATTTCTGTGTCGGATGCTGTCGCCTCTTCCATGATGTCAGTTCGCCAGGGGTATAAAACATGCAGCTGACGTCATTACATCCGTCTTTCTTGCCGTGAATGAGCCTGAAGCAGAAGCAGTTCGCAAGTGCCGGTCGGCCGCTTCCTGAAATTTTCATTTTTCGAGTTTCAAACCCGAAGTCTTCTAAGGCTAAGTATCCCATTGGGGATCCTTTTTTCTTGCTCTAACTGATGTCAGAAAAAGTTAACAATTGTCTTGCTTGTGGAAAGCAAATACCTCACAGAGATTTTCATTCTTACTGCGTCACCTGTTTAGGCCCAGACCACGATGTCCCTTGCTGTCGGTTTTGTGCCTTGTTCAACGCCCGAACAATTAGTCATCGGGCTGTCTTTGTCGCTAAATTCTTTCGCTCTTGTTCTCCATATTCCAAAATGGCTTCAATAAGCCATCCATCTACCGATCCTCCGAAAAAAACGCAAGGATAAAGACAGAGACAGACCGCATGGGTCCAAAACCGCCAACAACGCTTCCGTTAAGCTAATTGCCAGTCCGCCGGTACTTAGTGAGGCGCCTTCGCAGCCCCTGATACCCACTTCTGCAGATTCGCAGGTCTCTACTGAGACCCATTCGGAGTCCGGTATGCTGCGAGATGCTTCTTCAACTATGGAGCCTGCGGATGTCTCTACCTTGAATGGGTCCGGAGCCGCTGTGCAGGCACCGGCTTCTGAGGGTGTATTCCATACCTACCGATATTCGTATTAAACCAAAAACTTCATTTTTAACTAAAACTGCCAAGTTTCTCAGGCCCAGAGTTCGCTCTATGCCTAGAAAACCGATGTCCAAAGTGCATGCTCAAGCTCCCATGCCACAAAAACAAATGCTTAGAATGGCTGAAGACCTTATTACTCTAATTACGGGAAGCCAGCCTTCCCCTGCTAAGAATTGAATTTCCTTCTGATTCTACAGACCGGGAGTCCGATGACTCTGACCCTTCTGATTACCAGGACATACCCTTATCTACCTATGAGGATTCAGATGCAGAGGGATCCATTCCCTCTGCCTCCCCACCAGAGGATTTTTTTTTTTTGGTGAAACCTTTTATACCTTAAGACAGCATTTCCGCTCAGAATGCCAGGACTATCCTCAGTCCAAAAAGAGACTTGAGGAATTTTTAGATTTTCCTCAGCACAGGCCTCTAGCTATATACTCTGTCCTGGATATTGTAGATGATGTCTTCATGGAATCCAGTCTTACTCCTGACACTTTACCACCAGCTCCTAGAATACCTGACAGGTACTACAGAGTACCTGACTCTCTCAAATTTCTCTTTAAGAATCCTACTGCGGATCCAGAGACCATTTCCCAGAGACCTAAAGGCATTAAGGCTACTACAGCCTAAAACCCTACCCCTTCAGACAGGGATTCTAGAGCTTTAGACAGATATGGTAAGAAGGTATATACCTCTGCAACTCTTGCCATCACGGCTTTGAATTGCCAGTTTCAGATGTTGAAGTACCAGCAACATATTATGGAACTAATTAAACAAAAAAATGGTGTTACTTCCAGATTGTGCAGAAAATAGATTTACAAGAGTTAATGCATTCTGCAAACCAAGTTAGTAAACCTACTTTGCAGTGTGGGTTTGATGCCTTAGAAGCATCTTGCTGGTCTGCTGTCACTGGGTCTGTACAGAGAAGGCATGCTTGGCTGAAGGAACAAGTCTTGCCAGACCATGCCAAAGCAAAATTACTAGATGCTCCATTTAATCAAGATAGTTTGTTTGGCACAAAAGCCGAAGAAGTTCTTAAAAAGATGGAAGAAAAAGCTAAATCTATGCAAACTGTCAAATATTTCTTACAGGTGCAGCCACCTATATTCAGTAGGCATTGGCCTTCAAAAAACTGGTCCTGTCCAGTCCCTCCCAGGCCCTCTAGTCCAAACCCCGGGGAAACAGACCACCAAGACTACAGTCTCAGGGTATGCAGAGATTTAAACAATGGAGTGATGTTTTTCGTGTTTCACTGTTGCAGTCATTACATTTGAACAATAAAGCCCTGAGCAGGGCAAGGTTAGAAAATTGTGAAAAAACCCACAGACTGCTCAGCACACTTCAGTTCACTTTATTCTGTGTTTCTGTGGATTAAAGTGAACTGAAGTGTGCTGAGCCGTCTGTGGGTTTTTTCACAATTTTCTAAGCTTGCCCTGCTCAGGGCTTTATTGTTTTGCCTGAAAAGCTGCTTCATTTTGTGGATTACAAGTTTTATTTGGAAGCTGCTGTGAATTTTGTTTTGTTTTTTCTTAGTTATTACATTTGGGTAATCTGCTTGCAGTAGCCCTCAGTCGGCCTGATTAACAAAATCTTAGGTCCTACGTCGCCTGCTGTCTCCTCTTCCGTGACGTCAGGTCGTCAGGGGTATAAAACATGCAGCTGACGTCATTACATCAGTCTTTCTTGCCGTGCGGTGCCCAAAGCAGAAGCAGTTCGCAAGTGCTGGTCGTCCAACTCCTGAATTTTTCATTTTAGAGTTTCAGAACCAAAGTCTTCAACTAAAAGCTAAGTACCCCATTGGGAAAACTTTTTTCTTGCTCTAATCCGATGTCAGTAAAAGGAAGTAATTGCATTTTTTGTGGAAAGCAAATACCTCATAAAGATTTTCATTCGTTCTGTATTCCTTGCCTAGGCCCTGACCACGACGTACCTCGCTGTCATTTTTTTGCCTTATTTAAACCACGAACTATCCGTTGGCGGTATATTTGCGCTTCTAAATATTTTGGTGCTCGGTTCAATTATCCTGATATGTCTTTCGTAAGCCATCCGTCTACAGACATTCCGAAAAAACACAAAGATAAAGATATAGACAGGCCGCCCAGTTTGCCAGTACTCAGGTGCTTTTGCAGCCCCTGATTACCCGCTACTTCAGATTTGCAGGCCTCAACTGAGACCCATTTGGAGTCCGGTATGCTGTGAGATGCTTCAACTGTGGAACCTGCGGATGTCTCTACCTTGGATGGGTCTGGAGCCGCTGTGCAGGCACCGACTTCTGAGGGTGTATTCAGGCCTACTGACTTGCATATTAAACCAACGCCATCTTCTGCTTCAATGCCTAAAACTCGAACCATGCCTAGAAAACTGACACCCAGACTGCATGGTCGGGACTCTATGCCTAAAAATCAAATGATAAGAATGGCTGAATACCTTATTAATCAGGGGAAGCCAACCTTTCCCCCTCTAAGAGACCTAGGACTGAGGTTGCTTATGATACTTCTGACCAGGATAAGTTTTCTGTTTCCTCGGATGACCAGGATTTACCCTTATCTACCTATGAGGATTCTGATGCTGAGGACTGTATTCCCTCTGCATCCCCCCCCCAGAGGATTTATTTTTTGGTGAAATCTTGCATACCCTCAGGGAGCATTTTCGTTGGGAAAGTCAGGATTTCTCTGATTCTAAAAAGAGGCTTAGGGATTTCTTACTCCTGCCCCAGCACAGGCCTTTTGCCATACCTCCTGTAGTACACATTGTTGGTGATGCCTTTTCAGAACCTAGCTTGGCCCCTCTTTACCTCCAGCTCCCAGAAAACGTGATAGATATTACAGGGTATCTGACTCTCACAAGTTCCTTTTCAAAAATTCTACTGCGGATCCTGAGACTATTTCACAGGGACCCAGGGCATTAAACCAACTACTGCCAAAAAATCCTACCACCTCTTATAGAGACTCCAGGGCGCTGGATAGATGGGGTAAGTAGGTATACACTTCTGCAACTTTGGCCATTATTGCCTTAAACTGCCAGTTTCATATGTTAAAGTATCAGCAGCATATTATCGGATTGCTTAAACAGAAAATGATGTAGATTCCTGATTGTGCTGAAAATAAGGATTTACAGGATTTACTGCATTCATTTGAACAAGTTGGAAAACATACTTTGCAGTGTGGTTTTGATTCACTAGAGGCATCTTGCAGGGCTGCTGTAACTGGGTCTGTAGTTAGAAGGCATGCTTGGCTTAAGGAGCAATCCTTGCCAGATCATGTTAAAGCAAAATTACTAGATGCTCCCTTAAATCAGGGCTGCCTGTTTGGCAACAAGGCAGAAGAAGTTCTTAAAAAGATGGAGGAAATAGCAAAATCTATGCAAACTGTTTTTTACAAGTACAACTTCCAAGATATAGTAGGCATTGGCCTTCTAAGAATTGATCCTTTCCTGCCTCTTCCAGACCTTCTCAGTACAAACCCAGCTCCAGCAGAGCACCCAGGCTTCAGTCCCAGGTTACGCACAGGACTAAGCAGTGGGGTACCTCCACTTCCAAATCGAGGAGTAATAAAACTCCCCCTATGGTAAACTGCCTCAATTACTTCTTTTTAAAACTTAGAAGCACTTCTCAACTGACCGCCCCTTTGGGGGGAAAGATTGCTCTTCATGCAAACAGCTGGGAACTCATTACCCAGGACAAATGGGTTTTAAATATAGTGTCCCAAGGATAAATATTTCACTTCCACACGTTACCAACAACAAGCGGGTGGCCAGACCTACCCCCAAATCATTGAGCAGAGGCCCAAAAGCAAGTACTTTCTCTCTTAAGCATAGGGGCTATTCAGTTGGTACCAGAAGAGGAAAAGGGACAAGGTTTCTACTCTAGACTTTTCCTGGTACCCAGAAAAGACAATTTATGGTGTCCTATCCTGGACCTGTCTACTCCAAACACCTTTTTGGTGATTCCAAAATTCAAGATGCTGACTCTTCACCAGTTGCTTCCTATGCTAGGCAAAGATGCCTGGTTGGCAGCACTAGATTTAAAGGGTGTATACCTGCACATCCCAATCAGGGAATCTTGCAGAAGATACCTACTCTTCAAAGCAGGCTGCACACACTCAGTTCTCTGCACTGCCCTTTGGCTTATCTACTGCGTCCAGAGTATTCACAAAATGCCTAGCTCCAGTCATTGCATTTTGCAGGCAAAGAAATATTCAAATATACCCATGCCTGGACGATTGTCTAATTCAAGCAGAATGTAAGGACATACTTTTGAATAATCTGGCCTTTGTACAAAGGGTGCTAACTTAAACGAACGAAATCACACCTGGTACCATGTCAACAAATTATATTCCTGGGAGCAAGCTTGAATACAACTTAGATGGCTTTTGTCACGCCAGAGAAACAAATTCATTTGACGACCTGCTTCAAACAAGTGGCCACAAAAACCCTGCTATCTGCAAGGCAAATACTACAAGCCTCGGGGTTCATGGCTTCCTGCATTCTTCTAATTCCATATGCAAGACTGCATATGAGGAAACTACAATGGTATCTAAAAAGCCTATGGTCTCAACATTATCAGGATCTGGAAGCAATGATTCCTATCATACCTTGCCTATGCCTAGAGTTCCTTTGGTGGGCAGTGGCCTGCCATCATAACAAGGGACTGCCAATCACTCTACCCCCTGCCTCCCAAACCCTAACAACAGAAGCATCAGACTATGCATGGGGGGGCTCACCTGACAGGGAAGTGCATTCAGGGCAAATGGACCCCAAGTCAAATGCAGCTGCATATCAATCAAAAAGAAATGTTAGCTGTACAGAATGCTCTGACAACCTTAAAGGACCACATTCTTCCAGGACAATTAATGATAAAGACGGACAACACCACTGTTATGTGGTACATATGTTATATATAATGTTAATGTATTAAAGACTCTGTTAGGTTAGGCAAGCTTCCCAGTCAGGTTAGCCAGCAGCCAACCCCTCATTTATCACTTATTTCAAATAACCCTTACTTCCAGCTTATATAATCTCTATCACTAACTGGATTATCTCCCCCTCTCCCTTAACCTGCTATCCCCTGTAGGAGACCTATTTGTTGCAATAAAGGGACTGGCTACTAGGTGGCACCTCAATATAAGCTTTCTGTTTATTAATTCCCTCTCCTATTCTTAACCATACCTCCCCAACTCTGTTCTCAGTTTTCTACGGACTTACTCTTTCACCATCTCTCCTGTGTCCTAAGGTATCTTTAATTACATTCTACTCCTCTTACATCCTGACTCTCTTCTTACTAGCCTCTCAACTTTCTTCTACATTCTCTCACTTTCAGACTTACCTGCTGAATTCTCATACTTCACAGATCGTCATCCTCGACATTCTACTCTCTAGTCTCTACCCACTCTGTTCGCCCTTCAGGCTCACTCTGCTCCCCCTACCCTGCCCCAAATTCTCACCCGCCCCCAGTGCTCCTACATTTATTCCTCTAAAGACACACCCCCATTACACCTATTCCAATCAGACAATTCACATCATTAGCACTCCCAGCCCCCATTCTCACAACACACCCACTGATATCTCACCTCTCATCCCTCCTTGGTTTAACACCCCACTTACTGTCATATCTCCTACCTGCTTATAAAACCTAACTCCCATTTCTTTCCCACCTCACAAACCAATATAATGTCTATGTCAATCATCCCATACCAATTACAACTATTAATCTTGGTCTCACTCTTACCTCCTCTAACCACTACCTGTCTCTTAACCTCCTATGAACAACCTTTTTACTATACCCTTCTCTTCCCCAGCAAGCACACTTCAACACCAACACTACCTTTCTCTCCAAACTTCCTAAACTTCATTTGCAAACCCAGCTACCTACTAGCCAAATATCACAGACTAGTACACATTAAGTACACCAACCTAAAAACTAGAAAATTATTTGACTATTATTGTAAGCCTCTCCAGCCTAAACACTCCTCCACTCCTTACTAGACGGGGACATTCATCTTAACCCTGGCCCAAACTGTACCCTTACCACTGCAAACAATACAAAACTAGTACCCTACCACCTATCAAACCTTCCAACTCACTTTCCATAGCACATCTTAATATACACAGTATTTGCAATAAAATCACTCAAGTTCATGCCCTCCTAGATGTCCACCTATTTGATATCCTATGTTTATCAGAAACATGGCTAAAACCTACCATTAAAGACAATGAAATCACCCCACCTGGTTACAATATCATTAGACTAGACCGCACAGCCAAAAAGGGAGGAGGGGTAGCAATCCTCCATAAAGCAGAGCTACAAGTCAGCACTGTAAATCTTAACCTACCTTTGGACAATAGTGCTGAAATAATTATCTCCAAACTTCAGATCAATACACTTAAAGCCATAAATATCTGTATATATCTTCCCCCAGAAAATAACATCAGTACACTTGAGTATATCCTTAACTGGCTTTAATCTCCCACAAGAAACCATCGTCCTAGGGGACTTTAATATCGATTGGAATTCCTATAGTAGTACAAACCCCCACCACCCATATTAACTTGTATGTCTTCTCACAAACTAAAAACTCCCCTATCAGAACTAATAGACTCTACAACAAAGAAAGTACCTTGGACTGGATACTTACTAATACTCCTCAACAAACCTGTATAGCAGAAATCCTTCCAGATGACCTAAGTGACCATTCACTAATTTATATTATTAGACATAAAACCAACCTAACTTTCCCTAACACTTTCAGAACAGTGCGCTCCAAAAAGCAATTTAACCCAGAACTTTTCCAAACAGAACTTAAACAATGTAATTGGTCACCATTAAAATCTCTCCCTCTAAATGAAGCAGTAGAATACTTCAATTCCACATTCTTAACCATCCTGGACCACCACGCCTTAATACGCTCTGTTAGGAATAAAGCTAAACCAGCCCCTTGGCTCTCTAATAATACTAGGCAAAAAATCCTTCTCAGAAACAAATCCTGGGCAAAATGGCATACTACTAAGAATCCTACAGATCACCATACCTTTAGGGAACATAGAAATAATACAAAAAAAGCCATCCTGTTAGACAAAAAGAACTTTTATCTCCAATTACAGCAAACCTCCCACAAGGAACCTCGAAAATTTTGGACTAGCATTAACAAACTTCTATACCCAGGCCAATCTATCAAACCCAACCCATAAGGCTCAATCCCTGAGAATCCCACACAAACAGCTAATGCCTTCAATTCTTTCTTCACAGACGCCATCCAAACTCTTGCTAGCCACCTATCTCCTGATACCTCAAATCTGCCTACTTCTACTACAAACCCACCCCCATCATTTCATTTACAACCAGTGTTTACTTCCTTTATTTGCTCTCTTCTCCAAAAATTAAAACCTACCACCCCCTCAGCTGACAAACTCCCAGCAGAATTCCTGAAAAAAGGAGATAAAGCCATTGCCTATCCCATTTCCATTCTGATAAATAGAACCATAATTAAAGGCGCTATCCCATCCATCTGGAAAATTTCAGGGGTAACTCCAATGACTTTAACTTTCGTCCCATAGCTCTACTATCCCGTCTTGCAAAAATTATGGAAAAGTGCATCCATAAGCAACTACTTAACCACCTTCTCCATAACAACCTACTTGCCAACTGTCAGCCTGGATTCAGACCTTTCCACAGTACCACCACTGCCCTGCTATCCTTCACAAACTGTATCAACAAAAAACGCAACAAAAATATTCTTTCCTCTGCAGTCTAAGTTGACTTATCTAAAGCATTTGACATGGTTAATCACCAACTCCTTCTACACATACTGAAATCTCTTTCACTCGATCCTCTATCTATGAATTGGTTCACATCTTACCTAGAAAACCGACAGCAGGCTGTACTCTGGCAAAATAAGCTATCTAATCACCTTCCTATCTCCCTCAGGGTCCCACAGGGCTCCATATTAGGCCCACTCCTATTTTCCATTTATATTAATGACCTGCAGTCAGCTATTCCACACACCACCTATGTTCAATATGCAGATGACTCTACTATAATCTGTGTAGCCACTTCTCAAACTGAACTTCAGTCTCTTACCCAAAAAGCTTTCAATACTGTAGAACAATGGTTCTCACACCGCTGCCTCCTCCTAAACCCTAGAAAAACTAAACTGTTACTCTTCACACCAACCCGAAAGTCCACCCCTTTACATTTCACTCACACATCCAACAACGGTACTCTTATTTCTCTTGACCCAACCACTAAACTCTTAGGAATAACAATTGACAACAACCTTAACTTTGATACTCACATAAACATCACAATAAAAATAGTTAACAAAAAACTAGGATCCCTTTACAGAATCAAACCCTTTCTTACACCAGTAGCTAGGACCGCTATAGCCAGAACCCACTTAATCTCCACTCTGCTCTGAGTCTCGTATATACACCAATCTCTCTAAAAACAACCTCAACAAATTAGCAACATCCTATAATAATATTGCTAGATTTGCTACAAGCTCTCCTTTCAGAACCCATCACTGTTTGAATCTAAAACAACTAGACTGGCTAGAATTTCTTAACCAGCTTCAGTTTCACCAGCTTACAATAGCCCACAAGACCCTGTATCAACCCAGCAACACTCCAATACTCTTTAGCCTCGTTACACCTTATAATAATCTCAAGAATCTACGCTCCTCAAACAAACTGCTGATCAGTACTACCATATCCAACAACTCAGCAGGTGACTCCTTGTTCTCTAACTCTGTTGGAAAATTATGGAATAAACTACCCTCTGAAATCACATCTCAGATTTCTCTCTCACTTTTTAAAAGGAATCTAAAACTATTTCTCAATAAACACTGGCTATGCTCCTGTACTAACCCTGACTAACTTTCTTCCTTTACACTAATTTTCACCCTACATCCTTTATAATCTTCCCTTTAAAGTTTCAATATACTATATTATTGCATATAAAATGTATGTATATATGTATATTGTACCTTCTCACGTAATCACTATGAGTATTATAATTTGTACTTCTTTTAAAAAAAAAAAGAAAATTACACACTAATGTTTTTATGTAACAAACAATTGCTGTTTTTATAATATCTGTCATAACTTCTATATTAATTTTTTATGTTTCTCCCTGGGCCTCTATTGAAAATGGACATGTATCCAGCTAGACTAGCCTGGTCAACAAATGTAAAATAAATAAATAAATAAACAAGCAGGGGGGTACACATTCTTACCCCCTTTGCAGACTAGCCATGGCATTGTGGAATACAGCCTTGAGCTACCAAGTGCATCTACAAGCTCAATTCCTGCCAGGAAAACTAAATACACTGGCAGACGGACTAAGCAGAAACCTCATGGACTCACACGAGTGGAAACTAGAACCAAGGATTTTCAACATGTTGACAAGTAAATGGGGGAGCCCAGATACAGACCTGTTTGCCTCCCCTCAGAATTATCAATTGGACAAATTTTGCACAAGGACTTCCCACAAACAAGCCTGGAAAATGGATGCTCTGTCTTTCAGCTGGAAAAACCTATCAGTTTATGCCTTCTCCTCTGCCTCTGCTCTCCAAAGTACTACTAAAGATCATACAAGACAAACCAAGGACGATTTTGATTGTACCAGCCTGGCCACGCCAACACTGGTATCCCTTGTTGCGCAGTGTGTCACTGTTGGCCCCATGGCACCTGCCTCAGACTCCTACCCTGTTGTCTCAGCAGGAGAACCAGATTCTGCACCCCCAGCTTCAAACACTGAACCCAGCAGCCTGGCTATTTACCTAATCTCTCCTTTACCATCCCTCAGTAAACCAGTGATGGATATCATTTTAGAGGCAAGGAGGCCTGATACTAGGAAATCATATGCTGAAAAATGGAAAATGTGTCTGGAACCAATCTCATGGGATGAGCACAGCAGTGCCCATTTTACCTCAGATTTTACAATACTTAACTGAGATGCTTCACAAGGGCTTGTCTTTCTCCTCCATCAAAATTCACGCCTCAGCCATTTCAGCTCATTATAACACAGAACCTCTCCTCTTCTCTCATCCACTGCTCAAGCAGTTCCTCACAGGGGCCAGAAATTTAAGACCACACAGGACAGCTCCAACTCCAGCCTGGGACCTTAATTTTGTATTGGAGAAACTCACTCTTCCTCCTTTTGAGCCAGCTGCTACTGCAGATTTAAAATTCCTTTCTTGGAAAACAGCTTTCCTTTTAGCAATCACTTCAGCAAGAAGGATATCTGAATTACAGGCCCTTATGGCAGTGGAGCCTTTCATCATCTTTCATGCGGACAGGGTGTCAGGACCAATCCCTCTTTCATGCCCAAGGGTGGTATCCAGTGTGGCCCTTAATCAGTCCATTCATCTGCCAACATTCTTTCCTAATCCACAGAACAAAGGGGAACTGATACTGCACTCTTTAGATGTGTACAGACAACTTAGATTCTACTTGGACAGGACTAAACCTCAAAGGAAATCTGAACAACTGCTGGTGGCATTTGCTGCAGGGGCAGAAGGGAAGGCTATTTCAAAGCAAACTATTTCTAAATGGATAGGCCATTGCATTCATTTCTGCTATAAGCACCATGGAAAACCTATTCCACAGGGGATCAGACCCCACTCAACTAGGGCTGCATCTGCCTTTACAGCCTTTTCTCAGAGGCGTCCCTACCAGGGACATCCTAGAAGCTGCTTCGTGAAGTTCTGTACATACTTTCACCAAGCATTACCATCTGCCAATTTTCTCTAAATCCAGACCTGGCTTTGCCACTGCAGTCTTGCAGGACCTTATTGGCAGTCCTAATGTTATCTAAATTCCTCCTCCCATCCTTAGCTTTGGGAATCTACTCAAATGTGATGACTGCAACAGTGAAACATGAAGAACATAATACAGTTGTGTACATTTACCATAAATGTAGATGCTCGAGTGTATTCACTGTTGCAGTCCTGGTTACCCTTCCTCCAACCTCCTTACTTCTTTTGGCTATACCTCTACTCTCTTTTACTATGCTTAAAAGCTTTTTGGTGTATTTGCTTTTTTGTTGGTGGTATAACCTTGTATATTTATAGATTAAATTGCTTCTCATTAGGGCAGTACCTGACATCTGGAGCAAAAAAACTGATATAATGGCGTTGGCTGCATGTTTTATACCCCTGACGACCTGATGTCACGGAAGAAGAGACAGCAACCGATGCAGGACCCAAGACTTTGTTAATCAGGCCGACTGAGGGCTACTGCAACCAGTTAATCAAAATATGATGACTGCAACAGTGAATAAACTCGAACATCTATATTTATGGTAAGTGTACACAACTGTACTTTTTGCACCTTTCTGTTCGACTTTCTCACAGACGGTAAGGTGCACTTTATTATTTTGATTGAAAACCCTGTCCTTCATATTAGGCCTCCCAGGAAGTTTACTCTGCCTTCTTGGGACCTCAGTTATGTACTTGAAAACTTGACCCAGACTCCTTTTGAGCCTACTTTTTCAGCTTCCTTACAGCATTGTACTTAAAAGACTGTTACTTTTGTGGTTATTACTTTTGCCATGAGAATGTCTGAACTTTGGGCTGTCCTGACAATTCCTCCTTTTTTGTTTTTATAGAGACTCTTCATACAAATGCTTCTTGCATGTCCAAGGTGGTCAATGAGTTGTCTCTTAATCAGTCTATTCATCTCCCTTCCTTTTTTCCTTCTCTGCAGTTTGCCAGTGCGAAGGTTCTTCACACTTTGGACTTGCATAAACAGTTTGGGTATTTAGGTAAGACTGAAATTATTTGCAAATCTGAACAGCTTTTTTCCTAAGATCATTTATATTTGTTATTTTCATGACAGATGTCTTCAATGTAAAAACAAATTCTACTGAGGCAGTTTCCTCCTATGGTGCTTTTTTTCAAGGGTTTGAATAACGATTCCATTCTTGCGGCTGCTACTTGGTCCTCTGTTCATATCATTAAACATTACAAGTTGGATGCTATTCCCAGGACCAGTGCAGGCTTTGCCAGGGTTATCCTGTGTGAGTTTGTAGAGGGCTCTTATGTGTCTTCCTTCTGCTAGGTTTCCTCTAACGCTGTCATCCTATTTTTAGGAGAGGAATACTGCAACAGTGATATGGAAGTACATAATACAGTTGTGTAAAATCTTACAGTAACTGTACATGGCGTTCTCTTCATTGTTGCACTATTCATTCCCTCCCTCCCTCCTACCCCCTCTGTGTCCTAGATCTTTCCCTGTATTTTGTTGCCCTCCTGGCCAAGGGGTCCGTCTTCCTTTTGGATGCATATGTTGTTTTTGTCCCTGAGGGTTTTCTGTTCTTCTTGGGGCTTTTTCAGTTCTGAGTATGTGTCTCCTTATGTCACCTTTATACCCTACACCTTGTGTGGGGAGCATATGTGTGACGTACATTGCCTGTAATAACTAAAGCCAGATGTTGGCTGTCATTGGCAGGAGATCCCTTAGGTGAAGAATACTACACCATTGAAGAGGGCATCTACTGTTATGGTAAGATTTACACAACTGTACTTTATGCATGTACTGTAATGAGAGATCTTTGTGATTTACATCCTGCGCTTTGGCATTCCCTCCCACATTCTACCAACTTTGGCAGAAAGGGCTTGGAGGAATGTTGGGTGATATCTTTGTGTTTTGCATTTCATCTAGATGCTTGCTCTTAAGTGCCATCTGAGATCTGGAGGAAAGGTAGAGATGCATAACATGAAAGAAAAGGAAGATTTAATAGGGGGAAGTCTTAATTGCCATACTGACTAATGCCTGCAGTAGTGAAGTCTTGCTGGTTGAAGTGGATGGACAAGGATGACAAAGATTAATATATATTTCATTTGTTTTATCAAAAATTTAACCATTTCTAAAGAGAGGACCATGAAAGTGAATTTGAGGTTTTACTGTACTTAACTACATCTGACAAAAGTTTCAAACTGGATAATTGTTTGGCCTCTTTCTTTAGTTTTCTTTTGTAACTTTCCAGTTTTTCCTTTAAGACCCACTTTTATCACACGTGCCTGCAAAGATGTGCATTTCACTGCAGATTTATTTGTCCCCATTTTTGACTCCTTGACTGCCAGCTTCTCTTAACCTGTTGTTTTTATCCATCTTTTATTAGTTTATTTTTTCATTGGTTTGCTTTATCACTGGTATCCTTCTATAGATTGTGTTTACAGCTGGCAGACTTTGTAAAGTGTTGTTTTATCCATCTTTTAGACTTTGTAAAGTGTGCTTTATCTTCATATACTAACCAGTTTTATCATGTACCTCAGTGCACATCATTATACATTGCTTTCATTTGATTTGCCTGCATTTAGTCTTATTGTCTTATTTTGGATTTATCTGTTAATTTACCATTTTGTCATATTACTACATAGCCCTGGACTTTATCATTTTTAGTGTATTCTGTTTACGCTTTGCCTTTTTCCTTTCTGATGTACTTGACTAATTTAATTGTTGTATTGTGTGCATTTAGCTAATCTGCTGCATTTAATTTGTCTGCCATCAATCTGATCATCTAATTTCATTTTTCCTGTTAATTTACACATTTATTGTTTTACTGCCTTGTCTTGCATTTCTGTGTGTGTGTGTGTGTGTGTGTGTGTGTGTGTGTGTGTGTTTCCAGTTCATTGATGCTGATTTTCTATGTCCCATTTGCTATTTATGAGCTTTAAATCAGACTTTCTCATGCCTACCTACCCCCTGCACCATGTCCATTGCCAGAGGCAGAATTTCATTGTCTGCTGAAGAAGTCACAATTTCAGAAAGGATTGGGAAGGTCTCCTTGTCTTTTAACGCTGATGGGCTCCAAGTTGGTGGCATGGCCTTGGCTTCTTTCCACGGTCATGGGACGAAGCATCCTCGTATACTCAAAAATTCCCAGTAACATTCTTGGCTAGAAGATAGGGATGTAGCCTTCCTTCCTTCCTTTTTGTACTTTGGTGATATGCAGTATACAAAATAAGTCATCAGTTTTCTTAAACTTACTATGGCCCTGTGGCTTATCATTTATAGTAGAGACTGTGATTAATGATAGCTTAGGTCATTTTCTATCAAGTGTTCTGCTTCTCCTGTTCGCCTTTATCAAGTGCCTGCAGCCAGACAATATTAGAATTGGAGTTGTGATGCTCTTATTGCTTGTCCTTGTCCCAGGTGCCCTGCTTATCGTGCAACCTGTGATTGTGTCATTGCTACAGGAGCAGACTACATCCTCATCTGCTGGCCACCTGCTTGAGTAAGAACATTCCTTTTGGAGTTTATGGACTTCCTCAATGTCTATTTGCTGGTGACCCTAAATTATGTTGGACCTAATCATTTGTCCCAGTAAGAATTGTGTAGCTCTTGTTTAATTCCTGTGTGTTGTAGGATTTCAGGTTTGCTCAAGTTATTACTCTTGATACCCATTAATTTGGGTATATTTTGGACTTGGCATTCCATTTTAGTTTGTCTGCTGTTTTCCTGAATGTGGAGCTGGTCGTATGGTGCCAAGTTTATGTTGCAGTTGTGCTCCCTTGCTTGAGTTCCCCAATCATAAACTGGTGCTCTACAGAGATTTCTGGTTAACTACCATGATGTTCTGTGTTGAGCCCTCTCCCTTTTTTTGTGGAGACCAGTGCAAAAATGCAGATGGTATTAGTCCCTGCTTTTATAGTACAGTTTTAATGCATGTCTTCTTGGAGCACATCTCTTACTAGCCTTCTTGAGTGTCTCACCTTCTAGCTCATGATCCTTGATGCTAACATGCCTTCCAAAGTCTAGTTAGGGCTAGGTAATGGCTTGATTGCCAGTGGCACTAACTCTTATTTGCTGCAGAACAAACTTTGACTGGATGAGAGTTATTCCTTATAGTAGTCCAGGATCCATAAAAAGATAGCATTTCTGTGTAGGGAAATCTCCACTTAGGTTAGCTGATACACGCAGCACTCTTTGGGGTGGATGAGAGACTTTGCAGCCCAACCTGTCTATTAGGTGAGGATTGTGAACTTAGTTCTACATTTTTCTCAACTAAGCTTGCTATTTTTCATAGTAAAGAAAGATTGGCAGCATATTCATTGTTAGAACTTCAGCATTAATGCAAAAATCTAAGGTAAATTAATTCATGCATTGTCTGGCATGCTTCCAGAAGAGGAAGGTGGGCTGTTTTGTGTTGCTATCAAATGTTGAACTGAGCTTATGCTGTCTAGTTTTGATTATTTATTTTTTTCTTAATTTCAAGTATTCACCAGACAGCATGCTGTCTTGATGCCCATCCCCATCTTATTGGTTAATTATTACATGGAGGGCTCATTTTTTTTCTGTACAGTATCATCATGTCTGCTTTGAATTCTAACATCTTTTCATCACTTCTAATGGAGGGCTTTTTGATCTGGATTCTAAAGAGGACCACCTTGGGCACTGATGTTATTTGCCACCCCATGTCAAACCTTCCCTGTCTGGGTGAGGTATTGGAAAAGGTTGTATATGTAAAATAACTTGGCTCAGTCTGAGGACCCCCCCCCCCAGAAGTCTTGCTTCAGCTTGTGACAAGGTTGATCATGGTATCTTGTTGAGAATTATTACTGAGAGCTCTCTAGAGCCATCTTGAGTTGTTATATGTATTAGCTCTTCCCGACCTAACCTTTTGACTTTGGTGTGCAGCAAGGTTCCATTTGGAGCTGTATTCTTGTCACTGTTTATCTTTTGCATTTGAGTGGTCATATATGGAGAAGTCTTGAGTATCCTTGCTGTGCTGACAAAGTGCATCTTTTGCTTCTGAGTTCTTTAATTATGAAATTTCATCATATTCATCACTAGCCTTATCTATGTGGGTTATGTCCTGCCATGGATATAATAGCTCTCTTTATGTGGAGAATTTTTGTTTATTTTACATATTGGGGGCTGACAAAGTGTTGTAAAGTGGTTTTACTGTGTTTTTTTGTGTGAAAAAAAGTGAGTTTAACATTTTACCTGCTTTTGCTGTTTATTTTCCCCAGGAAAGAGACTTAATTTTTGGTGTAACCATGGAACAGAGTAGCAGTCTTATGGTCGGATCAGTCCTTCTTCCACCCACAAAAAGAAAAGGTTAAGCAAACGGCTTTTGTTAACAGCAGGCCATCGATTTACCTCAGCCACAGATGGGTGACTCTGCTATGGCCATAGCTCACTCCTCAGACTACTCATCTTTTACCCCAGATCTGTCTGCTGTAGCGCCTGCAGCCTAGGCAGATCCTCTGCAGCTGCTGCTGCAGTGCCCTTAGTGGGCAAGGGAGAGCCATTCTTGTCTGTCCTGGAAGAAGAAACAAGGAAGGTTTCCCTGTTTAGTCGTAATGATGTGCCCATACCTAGCGAAGCTGCTGCTACCATTAATAATACTGTTGGCCCCATTTTTTTGCTGTCAAAAAGAAACCGAAAAGTAAATGTAGATCTACTCCTGCTAAGATTTCCTTAGACAAAAGTAAATGTTCATCGTGCATACAGCTGCAGTCATAACAGATGGGTTCTCCTGCCGTCAGGCGGGTCCTCGGTTGGCCGAATTCCAAAGTCTAGGTCCGGCGTCGGTTGTCGTCACCTCTTCCCTGACGTCAGTGCGACAAGGGTATAAAGGAACCAGCCGACGCCATTTTCTTCAGTCTTTCTTGCCGCGCAGTGCCCGAAGCAGAAGCAGTTCGCAAGTGCCGGTCGGCCAGCTCCTGAGATTATGAAAATTTGAAAACCGAAGTCATCTTAAAAGCTAAGTACCCCGTTGAAACTTTTCTTGCCTCAGACCGATGTCAGACAAAGTTAATAATTGTATTTCTTGTGGGAAGCAAATACCGCATAAGGATTTCCATTCCCTCTGTATACCTTGTTTAGGCCCAGACCACGACGTCTCGGTCTGTCGCTTTTGTGCTACATTCAACAAACACACTATTAAGCGTCGGGCGGAGTTCGCCCAGCATTATTTTGGGAAAGCATTTAACTATACTATGTCGTTGGATACTCCGACTCCGGTTTTGTCTAAAAACGCAAAGACAAGGACCGACACACGAGGTCCGCGGCCTCTACTGACACCATGCCAAAGCCGACTACACGTGGTCCGGTTCTCAGCGAGGCGCCTACGCAGCCCCTGATTACCGACGACACATCTTTGACGGTGTCTCCTGTGCCCGAGGTTGCAGGCTCCTCGGCCCACACCCTGACTACAGATAACGAAGCCACTCTTGGCGTTGAAATTCAGAATGTGGACAGGTCCTCCACTCAAGGTGTCTTCAGACCTTCCTCTTCTTTCTCCATCAAGGCTTTCACAAAGTCTAAAGCAACCATGCACTCTAAGAGACCAGCTGCACAGGGGTCATCTCCAGGCCCCATGCCTAAGAAACAGATGCTTAAAATGGCTGAGGATTTAATTACTCTAATCAGAGGTTCTCAGCCCCCACTGGACAAAAGGCCCAGAGTGGAGGAAGATTCCCACTCCTCTGATCAGGGCTCCATTATTTCAGAGCACTCTGATGATCAGGAACATTCTTACTCCCCTTTTGAAGACTCTGATGCGGAGGAGTCCATCCTTCTGTATCCCCACCTGAGGATTACTCATTTGGGGAAACTTTGCATACCTTAAGGGAACACTTCCACTGGGAAGGCCAGGATTATTCAGATTCCAAGAAAAGGCTCAGGGAATTTCTCTTGTTACCCCAGCACAGGCCTCTGGCTATACCTCCTGTCTTGGACATCCTAGATGATGTTTACTCGGAGGCCTGCCTTAACCCAGACTCTCTACCTCCAGCTCCAGTTAAGCCTGACAGGTACTACAGGGTTCCTGACTCACACCAATTTCTATACAAAAGCCATGCTGCTGATCCAGAAACCATCTCACATGGCCCCAAGGGAATTAAGGCCTCCATTGCCAAAAATCCATTGCCTTCCAAGAGAGATTCCAGATCCTTAGAAAGGTGGGGAAAAAGGTATATACCTCTGCTACCTTATCCATGAGGGCCTTAAACTGTCAGTTTCATATGCTAAAATACCAACAGTTTTTGTTATCACAATTGAAAAGTAAAATGTCACAACCTGAACAACCAGACTTGAAGGAGTTGCAGGATTTGATGCATAGTGCAGAACAAGTGGGTAAGCATACCTTACAATGTGGTTTTGATGCTCTAGAGGCCTCATGTAGAGCTGCTGTTACAGGATCAGTCATATGTAGGCATGCCTGGCTCAAGGAACAAGCCTTGCCTGATCATGTCAAAGCTAAATTACTAGACACCCCTCTTCAAAAGGATGTACTATTTGGTGCTAATGCTGAGGAAGTATTAAGGAAAATGGAGGAAAAGGCTAAATCAATGCAAACTGTGAAAGAATTTCTACAGGTTCAACCCCCACGCTTTTAGTAGAAATTGGCCTTCCAAAACTGGTCCTTTCCTGCCACAGACAGACCCCAAAGAGGCAGATACAGGCGCCCGATGGGCAGAGGACAATCCCAAGGATTGTATAGAGGCAGACAATGGCAAGCTCCTACACAAAGAGGTGGTGAGGACAACTTACAATCTTTCAGAAAGCAAACCCAATGACTTTCCCCTTTGCATGCCAACCAGGTCTCAAATGGCAGCCCCCTTAGGAGGAAAGCTGGCATTATTCTCAAAAAATTGGCATGTTGTCACAAAGGACAAATGGATCCTGGACATTATAAACAGAGGCTACAAGTTCCATTTTCACACCCTTCCAAAAATGAGAGGCATGCCAAACCTGCCACACAATCAAAGGGCAGAGGCACAAAGGCAAATTTCAGATCTCATAAACATGAAAGCTATTCAAGAGGTACCTACGCACGAACAAGGTCAAGGTTTTTATTCCAGGCTATTTCTGGTGCCAAGGAAGGGAAAAGATTGGAGACCTATTTTGGATCTATCCATCCTAAACACATTTCTACTGCACCAAAATTCAAGATGCTCACTCTACAGCAACTTCTTCCCATGCTGGGCAAGGAGTCTTGGCTGGTAACATTGGACCTCAAGGAGGCATACCTGCATGTCCCAATCAGACAAAATTGCAGAAGGTACCTCAGATTTCTTGCAGGTTCAACCCATTATCAATTCTCTGCATTGCCCTTTGGCTTATCTATTGCCCGGAGAGTATTCACGAAATGCCTGGCATCAGTAATTGCCTACTGCAGACTTCAAGGGATACAAATATACCCCTATTTGGACGACTGCCTGATCCAAGCGGACAGCAAGCACATTCTTCTGAAACATCTGGCTTATGTAATAATGTTATTGAACTCTCTGGGATACACAGTCAACAAAAAGAAATCAAGGCTAATACCCTCTCGGAAGATAATTTTCCTGGGTGCCAATTTGGACACAAACACCCAGATGGCCTACCTCACGCCAGAGAAGCAGGGCAACTAATTCAATACTTCAGAACACTAGCAAATTGCACCAGGCTGACTGCAAGGAAAATCCTGCAGGCTCTGGGATTCATGGCATCTTGCATCTTACTAATCCCATGTGCAAAGCTGCATATGAGGAAACTACAATGGTACCTGAAAAACATATGGTCTCAACACAGCCACAGTTTGGAAACAATAATACCACTAATTCCATGTCTGCAAAAGGAATTTCTGTGGTGGGCTCAAGCATGTCAAACAAACACAGGTCTTCCATTCAGCAAGCCTCAAGCAAATCAAGTCATCACAACAGACGTTTCGGACTACGCCTGGGGGGCGCACATGACAGACCGGTGTATTCAGGGCAAATGGTCCCAAAAAGAAAAGCACCTTCACATCAATCAAAAAGAAATGCTAGCAGTAATAAATGCTATTATAGCTTTCAAGGACCTTCTACAACCAGGTCAACTATTGATAAGAACGGACAACACCACAGTTATGTGGTACATAAACAAACAGGGAGGAACACATTCTTACCCCATATGCAGACTGGCCATGTCACGTTGGAACTTTTAGTTTGCATTTTTTGATCTTTAAAGCTTTTCGACTACTGTTTGTGCCTTTATTACTGTTTTATTGCCTTATTTTCCTGTGTTTGTGAGCTTATATTGTTGATTGCACCTGTGGGCTAAAGTATTGCTTAAAAGTAACAAACAGTCTAATACACTCAAGTGTACCAGCCTTTGATAGCAATTTAGTCGAAAACAAAGCATTTACTGCTTTTTTTCCTGTCTGTTAGAAAAAAAACAAAAAAAAAAATACAAAAAAATATTTCTCCTTTCCTAAACTTTACTTGCTAGTTGTTCCAGTGATCAGATTTTGCTGATCCGGTTTCTGTGTTCCTCCATTTTCTTGTGTGGCCAGAGGTAGTTTCTTTACTCACCAGTGGGAGTGGGGAGTACTGAGCTGCTTGTTTGTCCTCAGAGGAGTGGTTAGAAGCAGCAACTGGTATAGATTGGCCATTCTGGGTCATTTCCTGTTTTTCCAGCCCCTGCTATAAAGCAGCGTTAGCTAGCTGCTTGCTGCTAAACACACATTAGGCGCCCGGTTAAGCAGATTTAAACTATTAGGGCTACCTAAAGTTCACTCTTCAAATTTTCCCTTAAAACTACCTTCCTCAAAGTATACTACTGTTCTATTTAGTGTATCCTACAACTATAAATTATCTCTACTTGACTCCCAAGTAGACTATTCACAGCACTTATCACCTCGATACAGCACTCTTGTTATAGAAAGTACCTAAAAAGCAAACCCCTGTCTATTCCTTCTAGCATGTCGAGGGATCAGTTGCTAATGTCCTCTCCTGCTCAGCTGGTGAACCTGGGATTATTGAGGCAATGTTACAATTGCCTCATGAACCCTCTCCTCCTCCCACAAAACACAAATACATCAAACTGGAGGCTGAGCTCTCTCAACATAGGACTGGCAAGATCAGACAGGAGGAGAAGGTAACCACACACACTATAGACCCAGTCTCACATAATACCATCACAACCTCAAATCATACACATAAACACACAAAGAAGGCTCTGATCAAAAATCTACCAAAACAGCAGAGGCCACCAAAGCAGACACCCAAACAACTACCACCTCAGAACACAACACCTGCAACACATAGACCACACAGTCAGAGTGTCAAGCAGTCACAGCCCTTAAGGCCAAACACTATGCCAGACACACTAGTCATTGGTGACTCCATAGTCAGACACACTGACCCCGCCTCACCAGATCTGAGTAAGGAGAAGGTCCAGTAAGCTGCCTGTCGGGTGCTACTAACCACATAACGCATGCACTCAGGTCTCTCAACAGCAGGTACAAATGCGACTCAATCATTGTCCACGCTGGGTGTAAACGACCCTGAGACGCACCTCCCTGGACTACATGAAAAGAGACATAGAGGAGCTCTCTGATTATGTAGCCCAGGCAGGTATGACCCTGACCTTGAGCAGTATCCTACCTTCACCAAGAATGATGCCACAATACAGAGATAAGATGATCAGCTTTAACAATTGGCTTAAACTTTGGTGTCATTCAAAGGAGATCCAATGTCTGTCTGCCTGGGATGACATGCTGGACAGCCCACGCGCTCGCAAGGGGCGGCTTGCACTTGTCACCCTGTTTTGGCAAAGGCTCTTGCCACCCCCATAGTGCCTTTTTTAGGCAAGGCTCAAATTCTAAACCTACCACCCTAGAAAAAAACAAAGAAAAAAAACTAAGGGTAATGCTGCTCAATGCCAGAAGTCTCAACCTCAAAATGCACTTCGAGAGGCCCTTCTCAGTATGGAGAACATCGATGTCTGTGCTGTGACAGAAACCTGAGCACTATCAGGTTTTACGGACAATACCAAGAAAGGAGGAGGGGTATCCATATTCATCAAGGACACCCACACCTCAAGATTGGTGGCAAAACCATCCAGGTGCAATTAACCATAGGCAAGACTGCTCTGCAAATTGTAGCATGTTACAGGCCACAACTCAGGAACCTCATATGGCCTTCCTGAAAACACTGGAGGGATAAATGTATCTCCAACACCATCATACTAGGTGACTTCAACTACCCTAATATAGACTGGGAACACTACTCAAGCCCAAACACTCTAGCCCAAAAGTTCCTGGAATTCATAAACTCAAATGCCATGGAACAACTAGTCACCATCCCACAAGAGGAGAGAACATACTTGATCTCATCATCACGAACATGGGAGCACAATGTTCGTATACCCTCACTGGTGAGATCTGATCACAAACTAATCTCACTGGAGGTCAAATGAAAAAGACCACAGTAAAGAACTGCCGACTTCACACTTCTAAAGACTAGTGTGGTCTCCTTCTACCAGCACCTGCAGGGCTGCATGGATCAGGCAATCCCAAGCAAAACAAAGACTCTTTGTACCAAAAGGCAGCGTCCAGTCTGGTGGACCCCAGCCATAAACAAACTCTACAACAAAAGGAGAAAGCTACTACAAGATAGAGCAAAATCCTTAAAGCTGATCACTATAAGTAAAAAGCTAAGAGCTCTCATAAAGTCATCCAAAGCTAATTTTGAGAAAAAAATAGCAAAGGACTCTAAAGACAACCATAAGGCATTCTTTAGCTATGTCAGAAACCTAGGAGGAAACTCCCAGATATGCTCAGAATTAGTTCAAAATGATGTGAAGATTACTGATCCTACAGACATTGCCAACATACTGGCTGACAGGTTCAGTGCAAACTTCTCCCCCTCCCTCACCTAAAGAAGAGATATCTATACCAAATGATTGTAGCCCCCAAACATCTCTAACGCTCAGGTGAGAACTGCTCTCTCAAGGCAAAGAACACAGCATCCATGGGACCTGATGGTGTTCCCTGTGTGCTCCATGAACTCAAATTAAACCCACAGTTAGGACAGCTGTTTAATCTTAGTCTCACCTCTGGATATGCCCCAGGGGTGGCGCACAGCGACTGTGGTCCCACTCCAAGGCGTGCCCTCACCCGACCCTGGAAATTACCGTCCCATTAGCTTGACAAGCCTGATCTGCAAAGCCATGGAAAGGATCATAATGGATCTCATAAATAAGGACATAGGGAATTTGCAGACTTTGGATCCAACCCAGTTTGGCTTTGTCAAGGGCAGATCATGCCTTTTAAACTTGGTTGACTTTAAACAGTCACCAAGGCCATTGACGAGGGAAAGGCAGTCCATACAGCCTACCTAGACCTGGCGAGGCTTCGATACAATACCCTATCATTGAAAAACTCATCAACTTAAATGTAAACCCATACATTACAAGATGGGACAGAACCCACAGGGTCAGAGTTGCTGGCATGTCAGACTCTAAGCCTGTCACAAGTGGTGTCCCACAGGGCTCAGTCCTGGGCCCACTCTTGTTTGGCATCTACTTTTCTGAAGTACAAGCAAACACAGGAGGGTTATGGCTGACAAAGTTCGCAGATGACTGCAAACTGCGCGTAGTTGAAAACACATCCGACACAGATATCCTTCAGAAGGGTCTCACAGAAACGGATAACTGGTGCCAGAGCCATGGCCTCAAGTTAAATGCCAAGAAATGCATAGTCTTATACTTCGGGAAAAATAATGTTACCCCTAGCTACCATATAGGTGGCAATCCCTGAACACAGAAGAAGTTATTAGGGACCTGGGAACCCAGGTTGACAGTAGCCTTTCATTCGACACTCATATTGCTAAGGTAGTTAGGAAGACCTTCTACATTGCCCACCTTGTCATGAAGGGATTCACATCTAGATCAAGGGAAGTCATAGTCTCCCTATACTCATCACTCATCAGACCAATGATAGAGTACAATGCCCCATTCGGAATGTATCTGACCCGACACTTGCAGCAGCTGGAGAGGCCACAAAAGTTCCTCACCAAAAGGATAAAGGGTCTCAAAAATCTATCTTATGCTGCCCGACTGAAAGAACTCCAGTTATATTCAGTTGCGTACCGCTTGCTCAGAGGTGACCTATGCCTGACATACAAGGCCATGTCAGACCCAGATTTGATGAATATGCTTCATCTCAAAAAATCTAGATCCCTCAGCGCCACAAGGGCGGGTGACTTAAACCTCAACACGGTTATTAATAGGACGTGCTGGAGGGATAGATCACCCAAAGTCTCCCTATGCTGTGGAACAAAATCCCGGTTTATGTGAGGCAGAGCAGGCCTTGTTCAAGAGGAATCTTGACCAATGGATGGGAGATCGCAGATACACCCCAGGGGTTACCTCAGTGTCACTGCTCGACAGAGGCACAGCTAAATAATGGGCATAGTTTCTCCAACAGATAGCCTAGTATGAACCTATGAACCTATGAACATGTCCATGGACTTACAAATGGAACTACAAGCACAGTACTTGCCAGGCAAGGGAAAACACGCTGGCAGACAACCTAAGCAGGAATATGACAGATCCACACAAATGGAAATTGCATCCAAAAGTTTTTACAAAAATAATCCAAGAATGGGGAAGGCCAGACATAGATCTCTTTGCCTCCCACAAGAATCAATTGACAAAATTCTGCTCAAGGATCTTCCATCCAAAGGCCTGGAGAGTGGACACTCTTCTTTCAGTTGGACATCAATGACAGTTTATGCCTTCCCTCCTCTTTCTCTGCTGCCCAAAGTTCTATTAAAGACCAAAGCAGACAGACCAAAGATGATCCTCATTGCTCCGGACTGGCCAAGGCAACACTGGTACCCACTTCTGAGGAGCCTGACGCATTCCCCACCATGGATCCTGCCTCTAATGCCTCCTCTTCTGACTCAGCACAGTTTCAAAACTCTTCATAGCCAGCTAAAAACACTCATTCTAGCCACATGGAAGATTCCTTAGCATCATAACAGGCCCTACTCTCCAAGGAGGTGCAGGATGTCAATTTGGAGGCCAGAAGGCCATCAATTAGAAAAGCTTACTCCGCAAAATGGAAATGTTTTTGTGTCTGGAATGAGAAAAAAGGCCAGGATCCTGGAAAACTGAATTTACCTCAAATACTACAATATTTGGCTGAACTGCTAAGCAGTGGACTTTTTCTCCTCCATCAAAATCCATGCCTCAGCCATTTCTGCAGAATACAACACTGATCCACCTTTATTCTCTCACCCTCTCTTAAGACAGTTCCTCAGAGGGGCTAAGAATTTAAGGCCTCCAAGGAAACAACCAATACCTGCTTGGGATCTTAATTTCATTCTGGAAAAACTGACCTTGCCTCCCTTTGAGCCAGCTGCCTCATCAGATTTGCAATATTTGTCTGGAAAACAGCTTTCCTTCTGGCTATCACCTCAGCTCATAGAGTTTCAGAACTACAGGCTCTCATGGCTGTCCAGCCTTTTATCATCTTCCAGCAGGACAGAGTTTCCTTACAAACCAACCCGTCCTTTATGCCTAAAGTGGTATCCAGGGTAGCTTTAAATCAGGCCATACATTTACCTACTTTTTATCCTAATCTTCAAAACAAAGGGGAGAGATTACTACATTCCTTGGACATCCACAGACAACTGCGTTATTATTTGGACAGAACAAAGCCTTTCAGAGAATCAGAACAGCTCTTTGTGGCTTATGCTGTAGGAGCTCAAGGGAAGCCAATTTCCAAACAGACAGTCTCAAAATGGATAGCCCACTGCATATGCTTTTGCTATTCCTTTCATGGCAAAACTGTTCCTACAGGCATTAGAACTCATTCCACCAGGGCCACAGCCACCTCTGCAGCCTTCCTCAGAGGAGTTCCTACCTAGGATATTTTGGAAGCAGCCACTTGGAGTTCTGTACATACCTTCTCCAAGCACTACAACCTACCATTATACTCAAAATCTAGAGCAGGCTTTGCCACTGCAGACTTGCAGGGCATTTTGGCTTTTCCTAGTTCCACCTAGTGCCTACCACCCCTTTCTTAGCTTTGGGATTCTACCCATCTGTTATGACTGCAGCTGTATGCACGATGAACATAGTACAGTTTTGTACCTACCATAAATGTAGATGTTCGAGTGCTAATACAGCTGCAGTCCAGGTTTCCCTCCCTCCTTCCCCTCTTGGGACAGGCCTATAGGCTAACACATCCTCATACAACCTGATTGGGATTTTCATTTATGATGTATTTGCTTGCAACTACTGTATTTTGATTATATTGCACTGCATTATCACACAAATTTATGTATTGCCTTCCTTCTGGGGGCACCCGACATCTGGGGCAAGAAAAACTGAAGAAAATGGCGTTGGCTGGTTCCTTTATACCCCTGTCGCACTGACGTCAGGGAAGAGGCGTTGACAACCGATGCCGGACCTAGACTTTGGAATTCAGCCGACCGAGGACCCGCCTGACAGCAGGAGAACCCATCTGTTATGACTGCAGCTGTATTAGCACTCGAACATCTACATTTATGATAGGTACAAAACTGTACTTTTACTGTATCTTGTTTCAGGGTTTAGTTCAGGCTACTGATCCTTCTAAGGTGGTTTCTGGTTAAAGAAAGAGGAATACCTCTTCCTAAAGAGATTTAAGATTCTGAGTGTAGACAGGAAGATGAAGGGACGCATACAGGGTTTTCTTCGTTTTCTGATTCAGAGATCTCATTTCTGATGCTCCCAGCGGGGGTGGGGGGGTCACTTTCTTTTGAGAGTATTTACAGAATGTGCTGCTACTTTCAGCAGGAGAATACTGAGGCTTCTCAAGTCCCTCAGAACATACTATGAAATTTTACAGGACAAATTTCCAGAACCTTCACTCATTCCTCCAGTTCCATCAGATCTGAAGGATGTGTGTATTACTACTTGCAATTTTTGTAATATTCAGCCTACTGCCTCTAAAAAGGCAGATGGTGTATAAAGCTCCTCAGCCTTTTATGGTTTTATACACACTTCCCAAATCTGACCCAGCAGATATAGCTTTAGTTAATCCTACTGCTGCTAAACATTTGATTAATTCCAATCATACTCTTTACGACAACGATATGAAGCTTACTGTTAAGTATGGGAAAATGTATGCTTCTGCAGCTGTGATTTTTTTCAGAATTTTTGTCAGTCTCAAGTTGAAGTTTACTGTGGCTACTTGTGATAATATGAAGAATCTTTTGCCTGCCGTTTCATCTTGCGAGGAAAACTCTACTTTAAATTAGTTTCTTCCTTTGTACATGTCACTACTCATTGCTTACAGTGTTGTGTGTGTATGACTCAGCTGATACTTCAAGAGCTATGGCCACTGGCTCTGTTTTGAGGAGGTTTGCTTGGCTGCTTTGTCAGAACTTCTCAGATTATATGAAAATTCTATTTCCAATTCTCCTTTGGATAGAGATGGTTTCTGGCTCATCTGTTGAAGAGGTTATCAAAAAGTGTGAGGAAAGGGTTAAGTTGATAGAGAATCTCAAGATTTTCAGCCCTCCTTTTCCAAATTTCCTTTATCCAGTTTTGGCAAAATGAACAGTCTCTACAAAATGCTGGTAAACAGATGCTTAAGAACAACTAGTGTGGGGGGGGTTCAAAATGAATTTAAAGCATCCCTCATAACTAAGGACAGTCCAAGTCAGGTTGACTACTTAAGGAACCTTGTTCTCCCTTGCCATCCGGGCAGACCCTTTCCCTTTGAGAAAGTGTGAATCTCCACTTTTCTCCTTGGCAGCAGATAGCTTCAGACAAATGGGCTCCGAAGATCGTTCATCAAGGTTGCAGATGGCAGTGAGATGAAATCCTGCCTTTTCAGGATTCCTCATCCACCAGACCAGACTCTCTCATTTCCCCCTGGCCTTCAACACATGCTGTGTCAGGGAGTGGTAGAACCAGTTCCTCCTTTCCAGGTTGGGAAAGGTGTTTATTCAAGGATGTTTATAGTGCCAAAGAAAGAAAATACTTGGGGATAAGTTCTGGATCTTTCTTTCCTAAACCATTTTGTGATAATGCCAAAGTTCAAAGTGATATCACTTCAGAACCTGTTACCTCTTCTTCCTTATTTAAGTTTCTTGGTAACACTAGATTTAAAAGATTCTTATCACATCCCTACTAATCTAGGCATTTCTTAAGGTTTTGTGTGTCTAGATCACATTATCAGATGTTCTTAGTATTTCACTGTTGCAGTCTTGACTAGTGGAATTTGCCACCATGGAAGCCCTTGGCCAGCCTGACTACCAGAGAAGAAATATCCTTCCTCTGACAGCTGGCAGATTCCCTGACCAATATCACTACGCTCTGGTAAAAGGGGAGTCAGCTGTCATGATCCCAGTTCTTTCTTGCCGCTGAAGCCCAAAGCAGAGTTCCAGTCAGTGCATTGGTTGATCCACACCAGAGAGAAGACTTCAGAAAGTCAAGTAGCTCATTGAGAAATCCTTTCTACACTTTTTAGCTATAGTCAGAGAAAAACAAGAATTGTCTCTGTTGTGGTAAACAGATCCCACATAGAGACTTCATTCCTTCTTTTATTTGCTTGGTTCCAGATAACTACATTCCCAACAGTTGTTTCTGCGACCGTTTTACTACTAGAACCATTAGATGTAGGGCTGAGATTTTAGCTAGGCACATCAGTGAATCTTCAGGTAGTCCACATGTTATGTCATTTGCGAGTCTATCTGAAGCCGATTTTCCTGAGAGTAAAAGGGGAGAAGGAAAAATGTCTCAGGCTTAGGACGATGCCCACTTGCCATCATCCAGTCCTCCCAGGCTTATCACCGAGGAATTTGAGGTGCTTTCGCAACCCCCTTCCACAACCGAGGTGGTGGCACAGGCCTCTATGTTTGGAGACAGATATACTGTTGTGTCCCTCCATCTTCTCAAGCCTTAGGATTCAGTTCGTCGGTTGGGTCCAGGACCATTTTGTAGGCCTATGCTTCTGATGACCGCAGTACAGCCGATGACACATTTGCATGGTGCCAGTCCATGGCAGTGATCAGTCTACTGAGGGAGATGGGCATCCATGCTTCAGATGTCATCAGGCCTAAACCGAGAGTTTACTCCTAAGAAATGTCATCCTTTCAGCCCCAGTCTAGGCCTACTGGTTCCCACTCATTCAGCAGGACCTTGTAAGATTGGCTGAGGACCTTATTTCCCTTGTTAGAGGCAGGCAATTCCCAGCTGAATCCTCTCCAGGAAAAAGAAAAAGGATCCCCTTCCAGAAGTATTTTGTGGCCCTTTTGAATTAGATGGGGATTCTGACCAGGAGGATTCTGTTTTTGAAGAGGACCCTGCCATGTCATCCTTTGAAGACTCGGACTCTGAGGAGAACCTGGCTTCTGGTCCCCCTCCTGAGGATTTATCTGTTGGGGAAACCCTGCACACCTTGAGGGAAAATTTCCAGTGGGAAGCACAAGATTAAACCCAGTCCAAGAAAAGGGTAATTGCTTTTCTCAGCCTCCCAGAACATAAACCCCTCACCATTCCACCTGTTTTGGAGATTGTGGATGATGTCTTTCAAGACTCTTCATTGAAGCTAGACTCCCTCCCTTCTGCCCCTAAAAAGCCTGACAGGTTTTATAGGGTTTTGAATTCTCATAAGCATCTCTTCAAGAATCCTACAGCTGACCCAGGGGGTCATGAACCCAGCCCCAAAGGATCCAGAGCTAACTCCTCCAAAAACCACTTGTCCACAAATGAAAGAAGGGCCCTGGATAGATTTGGCAAAAAAAAAAGTTTACACTTCTGCCACCTTATCTATGGCAGCAATAAGCTGTCAGTTCTACATGATCAAATGCCAGGAGACTTTACTGGATCAGATGAAACAAAAGCTTGTGACTTTAGAGAACATAGGTGTAGTAACTCCTTAGAGAGACCCTTGCAATTCCATCTGGATATGATGCTATGGAAGCCTCTAACATGGCTGCACCTACAGGCTGTGTCATTACAAGACACGCTTGGTTAAAGGAACAGTCTCTCTCAGAGCATGTCATATCTAGTCTCTTGGATGCCCCCTTGGACAAGGGCTTCATTTTTGCCCCCAAAGCAAAGGCTGTGCTCAAAAAGATGCCAGATACGGCCAAGTCTGTGAAGACTGTTAAGACTTTCTGCAGGTGCATCTCCCATATTTCAGTTTAAACTACCCTTCTAAGTACTGGTCTTTTCCCTTCCAGTCTAAGGCTAGGCAAATAAAGCCATGTAGGGAAAGGAGCCAGAGACAGCACCAAAGACCCCAGGCAATGGCATTCAGAAAACCTTAGACCAGGGAGTTCTAGACCTCAGTTCCCTGACTGGAAACGACAATGACTCATCCATGGTAGTTCCCCCTCCCTTCTCTCCCCTCCCTCTCCCAGATTTGGAGGAAGGCTAGCATTATTCGAAGGGAACTGGTCATTCGTTACTTCAGACTACTGGGTACTAAACATGTTATCAAGGAGCTACAGACTCAAATTCAGCCAGCCTTTGAAACACTCAGGTTTTCCAGACATTCCCCCAAACCAAAGACCAGAGGCTTTGATCCAGTTACAAATGCCCTGTGCCCAGGGCTTGATAGAAAATGTCCCAGAACGCCAAAAGAGAAGGGATTTTTATTTCAGGCTTTTCCTAGTTCCCAGGAAGGAAGGTACATGGCGGCGTATTCTGGACCTGTCTACCCTCAACCAATTCCTACAGGTTCCAGAATTCAAGATGTTGACTCTTTAGAAACTTTTGCACATGATGTCTCTAAAGGTTTTTGTGGTTACCCTACATCTAAAGAACACGTACCTCCATGTTACAGTAGAGACATCATACAGAAGCTTCTTCCACTTCAGAGGAGGTACCAGGCACTGTCAGTTTTGTGCTAAGGTTTTCACAAAGTGCTTACCCCTCTAATTGCCTTCTGAAGAACAAAGGAGGTGCAGACTTATCCCTGTCTGGATGATTGCCTTATCAGAGTTACAAGCCTGACAAAGCTCAGCTCAGACTTTATGTTCACCCAGAGCCTCTTAACCTCCCTGGGATTCACCATAAATCATGAGAAATCCCATACAGACCCCTCAACAAGGATGGTGTTCCTGGGAGCCCTACTGGATTTTACTCTCCAAAAGAATTTCTTGCCTCTGGACAAGGGCTCTTTTCTGACTCGGTACTTCCAAAAAATCATGGTCAAAGATTTCCTCACAGCCATAGAATACCTCAGGGCATTGGGATACATAGCCTGTTGTATCATCATGATCCCCTTGGTCAGGCTACACATGAGGGAACTCCAGTCGTACCTCAAAAATGTGTGGTGCTGATGTGCACAACCACTCTCAGCCAAAATCAAACTGATTCCTTGCCTCAAGAAGGAATTCGTGATTGCTTCCTCAATCCGGGTCTCCCCTTCAGATTCACCCCACCAGCAGCAAACACTGACCACAGATGCCTCAGAGGTAGCCTGGGGAGTACACTTCAGCCACTACCCAGACCCAAGGGAAATGGGTCCACAAGCTCAGACGACAAGCACATAAATTTAAAAGAACTTATGGCAGTCTAAAAAAGACTAGTATCCTTCATAGAGAAATGGAAACCAGGGGTGCTAGTAGTGAAAACAGACAATGCCACAGTCATGTGGTACATAAACATTCAGGGGGAACTCTCTTTACCCTCTCTGCCGCCTAGCAGTGTTTTTTTTGGGGCAAACAACACACTCCCTGGGGTTACACCTGTTGGCACAATACCTGCCAGGTGTGCACAACCAACTAGCAGATCACCTCAGCAGAAGTCTTTCCCCATGAGTGGCAACTGCAGTTTTCTTATCTTTGTAGAGTCTTTATCAAAGTGTCAGGAATCTGTCTTTTGGGTGAGAGATCTCGTGCATAAGCTGGGATTCCAAGAGAACATTCAGAAGTCTTTTCTGACTCCTTCACATAGGATTGTATTCCTGAAGTGTAAGCCGGACACCTCAGTTCAAAGAGCTTTTTTCCACAGGAAAAATTAGATCTATATCTATTTCTAAGGTTTTCTACTCAGACTTTGGTTACTGGAAAGGGATACCTTAGGATTTTGAGTTTCATGGCTCTGATTCTCATGATACCCCTGGAAAGACTCCCCATGAGAAATATAAATGGCATCTGAAGCGTCTTTGGCCCAGGTACCAACATTCTATGTCTTTTCAAATCCAAATGCTGGGGTTTATTAGAAAGGAAGTCACTTAGTGGAGACAGCAAATTTTCCTAAATCCAGGTCTTCCCTTCTCCCACCCTGCTCCAAAAGAGTAGTCACTACAAGATGTCTTGGACTTTGCTTGCAGCTTCAGGAGAGATTAAATTGCAAGGTGTATGGGACACCAAGGATAAGACGGAAGCTCATAACTACAAAAGAGGTGCTTGCCCTGATCAAGGCACTCAACTCTGTTAATCCTGTTTGGTCTCCTGGACCTCTTCAATTTGTTATCTTGTAGTATGCCAACAAGCAAGGGAACCAGGTTGCACTTCCTATTCAGACAGCTGTGTTAGCTTGGGATATAGTTTCACAGCAAAGTTTCATGCTACAGTCGTCCTACATCCCATTAGAGTAAAATTGTGTGGCAGACAAGATGAACAGGACAAGGGCAGACTCTCAGGAATGGAAACTTGATCAGTGTGTCTTTCAAGATTTGCTCCATCTGTGGGGAGTTCCTCAAGTAAACCTGTTTGCCTCTGCTCTGAGCAGTCAGCTGGCAAAATTCTGCTTCCAGGTCTGGAAGACAGATGATTTTTTCCTTTCCTTGGACTGTAATGTCCCTGTATGTTTTTCCATCCTTTTCATTAATGTCTAGAGTACTTCTGTATATTCAGAAGGAATTTCCCAAATCGTTGTAGTGACTCCCTTGTGACCCTGGTAGCATTGGTTCACCCTTGTTTTGGAAATGGCCAAAGAGAGTTTACACAAGCTTCCTCATAGATACACCTCGACCAAGGTCAACTTCAACTGACTGCCTGGCCGATAAGGCCTTACTTTCCTTTAGGTACCTGTTTACTGAGGATGTGTAGCTGGTACTAATGGAGGCAAGAAAGCTTGCTACTCAAAAATCATTTATTAGCAAATGGAAAAGTCCACTGTTACGGTAAATTTAGTTGTGCAAGTGTACTTTCCATTGCTAACAGTCTTGATGGTACCTATCACTAACTGTGAATAAGTTGGTTGCTGTGAGCAAACATTTTATATTCAGGTACAAAAATCTTTTGAAGCTGAGCACGTATTGTTTATGGTGGTGAGATGCATGAATTGTTCACTGTGTGCATTCCTGGAGTAATCTTTGGTGACAAGTTTTGTATTAATGGAGCATATAGTCAATAAGAGCTCCTATTTCCATTGTGAGAATATTGCTCAAACCTAGCGAATATTAATTGATGGTGGTTACCCTGTTGTCCTCATGTCCTGACTGTTGCCAACTCCATGTATCTGGGGCTTCCACACTAAATTAGATTGTCTACAGCTAGTCAGAACTTTGCTACTCAGGAGTTTGTGGTATAACTCCTTACCAGCACGTTACGGCAGTGCTCCTCAGGCCTTCACTGACTGTTGGTTGACTCTGAAATCATTTACAGCATTCTTATCATATTTGTTTTCCTATATGGCTTTTTGTTTTAATGCTGAATTCTCCTGTTCATGTTTTGTAATGCTAAAACAATACATTTAACCTTTCTGTGAATTAAGTGCTCCATTTGTTACCAGTTTATACTACATTATATTAGAAACTGTTCTCCATTTAAGTTTTGGGCTTTGATCACCAGTCATAGCGTAAGGCATTACTTGACACTTCTTATCTTACAGAGAGATAATTTGATGATGGGTGTAGGAAACTCACAGAAAAAATGTTTAGGTGTTTGCCATTCTTAAGGGGATTGCACAAGGTAGATTAGTGCTAAGTAGAGCATGAATAATTTTGGGTGAAGGGCTTCAGGCCTGGCTCCTGTGCTAAGTCTTGTTTATCGCCTCTGCTCTTTCATCAGTATTTTCCTTTACTCTGATATTAACCATTGAGTTGGCAGTTTGATGGTTAAATGATGTATAGGAGCTGTAGCAAAGAAGTTTATTCCCCCCTCCCCCAGATTCAAATCCAGGGTAAAACTTGTAGCCAGAACTGCTTGCTGCACTTGAGCCAAGATAATGTTGATGGTCCTGGCTGACGATAAGAGGTGTAATCCCCTGCTGTTAAAAAAAAAAAAAAAAGTCTGATTCTGGCTTCCTAGAGTTTTCTGTGTGGGTTATCTCCCCTCAGGCATTATTAGAGCCACGCTGATTAGTAAAATCTGAGCATGTAGACACTTTGTTGTATCTCAGTTTTGGTGTTATTCTCACCTGTAGCAGATCTTTTCATGATCAACATTTCTGTTTGTTGGCATATGATTAAGTATGTGATCACCATATAGCGGACAGCTGGAGAAGGAATTTGTCTCACTAGGCATGTGCCTTTTTTCAGGGGAGACCTAAGGTGGTATTTATACATATTATGGAAATTTTGGCTAGGACACCAGGGAAATGCCACCTACTCTTTAGAATGTTGGGAGATTCAAAGATGAGATGGCCACCAGATCTGAGAGAGGCTGGGAGGAGGAAGAAGAGGTGGACATGTTGGAGAGAGAAGACATGTTAATTATGAATAAATTGGACCCTGAGGGACTGGAAAATATTTCTGTAATTGTAAGAACCTGATAATTATTTCCCCATTAAGCCAGATTGCAGACAAGATAGCTGGAGATCAAGCAGCTATGGAGGTTTGAATGACTTGCACACCAGTGCATTCTTCCTTTCTCAAAAAATGGCACTAGTTTGGTAAACCTGATGGAGGAACAACCTTCCCTGCTAGAGGAGCATGCTCCCATCAACAGAGCTTCAGGAGCAAAACAGTCTTGTCTGGAAGTGGCCAGTAGCCGAGTCTCTCTCCGGAAATCTGTTCAGAATATGCTTTTTGATGCAGCTATTAAGTCTCTCTGCCTTTAAGCCATATATCTCAAACATTTATTAATGTGGGAAAGAAAACTTGGGCAGTGTATAAACTTCATAACTTTGAAATCAACAGAAAAAGGACATTTATTTTGCTTTGTTTTCTTAAGTTTGAGGGAGACATCAAGCAAGACTTAATAAATACCTGGAATTGGCTGCAACACCACATGGTTCTTATGCCTTTAAGTCCCACCACACCTTTTAATTTGTCTGATGAACGTGGTAGAGAGTTTGGTGATAAATTTCAGCTGCACATCAGTGTACCCTTGCTTGGATGCAGACACTTTTGAAAGGGACGAAATAAAACAGAGTATTTGAAAAACAAAAATAAGAATACCCATTCTAAACTTAAGGAACAATTATCATAGTCACAAATCCAACAAATCTTGAAAGAGGATGATGATAAGATTAAAAAAGTTAAACAAGTGCTTAATTTGCAAAGGAATTAATGATGATAAACAGAATAAGGCATTTTTGTTGAAACATGATAGTCAGTATTCCCAAAATGATCCACAGTGTAATCGGTGTTCATCTGCTGAGTCACTCACTTAATTCAGTTCCATTGGTTCTCATAGTGAAGTTCCTTTTGCATCGTGATTATGGTAGACAGTGGACTGAGAATGCAGTGAATTCAAATAATGGGACAAATTAGTTTTGATGTAATAGAGGCAAAAAGAGATAATTTAATTCCAGTTGAGGGAAGGCAAGTACCAACCATCAAATAAGAATATAGAGTATTGGTAAAACTGTTCATTTTTTGGCCACTGCATTAGTCTTTTCCTTTCTTGTATTTGTTTATACCATATTCTGAAACAGAGTCATTAATAATGAGAGACAAATTATTAATATTTCTGTGTGACAGTTATCTGAAATGGCTCAATGTTTTAAACTTAGTTTGAAATTTGGCCCTACAGTGCTTCCTTTTTTACATGTGTTGCACATAGATGTTTTTAAAGTTTGTTGAAAATTGCATTTAAAATGTTATTGGGATATAAGGAATATGATTTTATTAGCATGATACTAATGAAAGTTATTACTCAGTTGAATGTTCTTTTTTCTGATTCATATGAGGTTATAATTTTTATACTTTGTTAGACATCATTGCTGTTATTTCTAAAAATAATCTTACTCCTCTTCTTAACAATAATTTTAAGAACTTTGTTCCTATGCTGAATTTTAAAATTCGCCAGTTATGGGATACTTAAAAAAATAAATATAAAATTAATTATAACTTTACTTAACAGGGATGGTAGACTAAAGTGGAATTGAAAAACAAAAAAAAAAGATATAATTATATAACATGCTGATAAGGGTAAACATTGTTTTCTTAGAGGGCAGTAGTACAAAGTGCCTGTGAATCACTTGCGATATGTACATACTTATCAAGTTGTTCCTTTTTCGTTTTTTCATTAGTTATTAGTGAGATTGCTCTTTTACTCGATAATGATCTTGGAGTATTTTTTTAAGAGAAAAACATTTCTTAAAAGATTAATATTGAATAGTTCAGAATGCCTGTTTTGTTGCATTCCAAAAATTCATAAGAATATTTTAAATTCCCTGGATGCTCTATATTGTCTAATTGTGGAAGTTGTTTGGATACATTGGGGTGTGGTATTAACATTCATTTAATAAAGTATTTCAGCTTTTGTCCTTCAGTATTACACTGAGTTATTAAAAGTGCAACGTATTAATTGGAGTTCTGATAGCTGACTGTGAAGGTTAAAGATTATATACCAGTATTAAGCATAATCATAGTATAGAATCCTTACATTATTTTTGGAAGCTTCCCGTTTGTTTCATACTGTTGAGTCAACAAATTTTTTTGTCTGACAATTTTTTTTTTTTACTTTTAATAGAACTATTTTTTGTCAGTTAGTTGATATGGCTATGGGAGCTTCTTTTGCCCTCGTCTGTGCCAGTCTTTTGATGGTTCTTTTTGAAAGGTCTATATTAGAACATCGAAGTTTCACAACTTTAAATATTCTAACATCGACCCCTATTCAACGAACGCTGAAAATAGCGAAGCTGCAGAAAACCAATTTTTTTCTTAAGGAAAGAATTTGGTTGTCCGTTTCTGTTGCTTAGCTATTTTCAGCACTGTGGTGGAAATTTACGGGTCGGGTTCAGGTAAGTGTGCGATTGTGTGAACGTGAGGATTAGGGCGGTTTAGGTGAGTGTGCGATTGTGTGGACGGGTGGGTTAGGTGAGTTAGGGTTAGGGCGTGGGTGAGGTGAGTGTGTGATGGACCTTAGGGTTAGGGTTTGGGTTAAGGTAAGTGGATAGTTAATGGTGTATGTACAGTTTAGTGTTGGGTTAGATATAAAATTTTAGGTTTGTGTGTGGATTGCTGTTTGGTGTGCTTGTGTTTTGTGTATGTGTTTCGGAACAGCAAATTTTTTCCCTAGGAAAAAATTTGCTGTTTTTGCATGTTAGATGTTGTCAGCGTTCGCCGAATAGGGGTCAATATTAGAACATTCAAAATTATATTCTTGGCAGATTGGTAGATATCATTAAATAGTTGATTTCATTTTTATATGTCATAGAAGTTTAGATGTGGTTAGCTTATTTGAATAACAATCTGTTTGATTTCAAGTGTGGGAGGTTGAATAATGCTAAAATACATTTCTTAAATGCAGCTTTTTATTACTTCTGATTGTATTAATTCAAGATTATTCAGAAAACCTACTGACACTATTGATTAATTACATGCTAGTAGTTTCCGTACTCCCCATTTGATTTATTTATTTATCTATACTTTGTTGATCGAGTAGCCTCTTTTCAGGAGAGACCCAGAGTGGTATTTATATTTCTAGGGGAAATGTAATCATTGCATTGGGGAAGCTCCCTTACTCTTTTCAGTAGGTGCCATAAAATCTTTAGATTCTCTCCCTTTTAGAGAAATCTTGCATGAAAGGAAAACTTATTATAGAAGAGAGAATGTTTTCTTTGAGTCTCAAAGTTATAACTGCATTTTCTAATTGTGTTTATTCTGATTGCATTGTTTATAAGGCTTCCAGTAAAGTTTGACAGTCTTATGCCCTATTGTTCATCTTTGAAAAAAAATATTTAAATATTAATACCCACTATTTTAAGTTTGGTGGTGATGAGATTTTATGCATCAAACAACCATTTTTATGGAATATAATATTTTGATAATCTTACAGACATGGTTAAAAAAACTTCAATCATTTTGTTACAAGATACTTTTTTAAATATAATTTGTGCAATTTTCTTTAATTTTTTTCATTGTTATTTTTTAATCTCCTGGTGTTGGTAGTAATTGTTATTATGGCACAACCCCTTATGATAGTTCTTTTTGTCCTATAGTGGTTCCTAGGTTTAAAAAAATAAGTTTGATGTGCAGTGTAGTGTGACACTACAACTGTTTAGGCTTTAGATGCCCTGCAGTATGTTTTTTTGTAGTGGTTACAGAAAGGAACATATGAGAGCGGTATTAGACTTTCCAGAATTGATAGCCCTTTGGGGAACTTTTTTTATTGCATCATGATAGATTGTTCTTTAATGTTTGCCCCTATTGTCAGGTTACTGTTAATCCATTTCATTCTAACATACCTATATATATAAATTGCTACAAAAGGAGAAGAGTGTGTCTATTTTAGAATATGGCACTTTAAGACCTGCTGGTTTGAACAAAGGAGTTAGTAGGATGCGCACACATTGATTATTTTGTTTTTTGATAGGCTGTGTTTTACTATTTATGGTTATTTTTTTGGTGTTCTTTAATTCCTTGAATGCTGTTTAAACTGAGGTGCTAAATGTGTTTGTTTGGATTTTATGCTTTATTAAAATAATGTTTTTACCACCTTTGCTGTCTTCATTCAAAAATTTTTGTTTCTGTTTGCTTGTTTGATTCTGTGAGCTGTTTAAAAAAATGTATTCTAACCTTATGTATAATGGGAAATTGAATGCTTCTTTGCATGCTAAAGATATTATTTTGCATGCATTTGTAATGCATCATTAATTGTAAGATCTCTGCACTACTATGAGTAGCCAAAACAATGTCACTGTTGTAGGGGATTAGAACATGTATGTGAGTACAAAAGAAGAAGAAGACTATGTGAACACTGTGGAAAAGTTTGCCACAGTGAATAAATCTGTAAGCCATGATGTAAAAATGTCAAAGGGCGAGACACTTTTTGTTTGTTTGCAGTGTGCCTGAAGTACAGTGGAAATGATGGTATCTGTCCAGACACATACAACAACTGGAATGCCCACAGAGATACCTTACTAAAAGGATACAAAGCCTGATGTGACCTGTGTCTGGCATACAAGGCATCCTCCGACCCAATACTGATGGATTTACTGCACATCAGCAAGTCAGATGCCAAAGGAGATACTTGGTCTTGCAATCTAAAACTTTTCTGTAATATGAATAGAATGGTTGCAATGGATGGGTACATTTTGCAGAGTATACTGCTATGGAACAGATTCCCCATCCTTATAAAACTAAGATGTTGTTCTGTATCACTGTTGCAGTATTCTTTACATAAAGGATCTCCTGCCAAGACTAGCTCAACGTCCGGCCAGTATACCAAAGCGTTTGGACTTTATAGATGTCGTACATCACACGTGTAGTCCTCATTGCAAGGTGTAGGGCATGAAGGTGACATACAGACATACATACTTCAGAACTTTTTTACTGCCAGGCTGAATACCATAATTGACTGTCAGTCTGAACCTTGCTTTTGTGCTGGTTACCAGGTCATGTTTCAGGTAAGTGCCCTTTTGGGCCTTCTTAACTATTTCTATTTTTATTTTGGTGTGTTTACATGCTATCTAGAAAAGGGAGAATGTCGGTGTGGGAGGCAGATTCCCCATAAAGGTCACCATAAGCAGTGTCTCTTGTTTAGGTAGTTCTCATGACCATACGCAGTGTTTTATCTGCTAAGCATTTGTCCCCAAAACCCTACATAGTCATCTTTCCTCCTGGACAATTTAGCTAGAGACTCAGCATCTTAAATTGTTGGCACATTGTGCTATGGTGAACTCTTCCCATCTGAAGGTCAGCCACCTGCCAAGAAAAAGGAAAAAAAACTCAGGTCTGATTCGGCTGCTGTCCCACCTCCCCTGGACATCTCTCTTGACGCTGGTGAAAGCCCTGAGAATCGTCCTGTTATTGTCTTAGATTTCTCGTGACCCTTTTGGGGGCTGGCAAGGATCTGACTTTTCATATGTCCTGTGCTTTGCAAACATCCACTCTGGACATTGAGGTGGAATTTTGACTGATTATATCTGAGGGACTAAGGGGGATACTGCAAATCCTTGCTTGGGAGAAATTTCCTACTACATTGGTTGAGGACCAGCAAGGATCTGAACCTCCTAGGGTTTTTCAGGCAGACATCCCTCAAAAGAAAAAAACATGCATATTTCCCTTGCTGTTAAAAATCCCTAATGTGAATGACAGGATTTTACCCAGGGATTGTTTAATGCCTTAATAACCTTAAAGCCTCCTCAAGGAGTGTGTGCATACTTCTCCCTGGTCATCTACTCTTCTTAAGAGGCCCAGAGAGCAGGACTTCTCTGAATAGCATATGGATTCTGGGGAAGTATCTTTGACATGTTCCTTTCAAATCCTTCTCCCTTGGATTATAGATCTGAGGACGACGATTCAATTTATCTAGACTCTCCCTTTGAAGAACTCTTCTCTGGGGACACTATTTCTCACATGATGAAATATTTCATATGCAACTTTTCTCAGGTTAGTAATCTTCAAAAGAAGTATTGTGAACTCCTCCAGATGGAATCTCCCAAACCTCTGCTGTACCTCCAGTGTTGGCTGCCCTCTTAGATACCTTTTCTGCAGCCACTGTTGCCTCTCCTTCCCAACTTCCAGACCCTAAGAAACCTAACAGATTTTACAAAATGGCTGCTGATTATAATTTTTTGTACAAATGTCTTTCTGCTGATCCGTCTGTAGCGTCTGTCTCTTCTGAAAAAACGTCTAAACTTTTGCCATCCACTAAACTATTACTACTTTCAGATAAGGACAGTAGAGCCATGGAACCTTTAGGCAAAAAGGTGCATACTGCTGTCACCCTGGCTTTTAGGGATATTAATTACCAAACTCATATGACCAGGTATGTTTAAACCCTTCTTTCTCAAACTTCTTTGGCAGTTTCAGATGTCCCTGATTCAGAGGGTAAGGTCTTAGCCTATTCTTTACTGGGTTCTACTTCATAAGTGGCTTGCCACTCTATTAAATGTAGTTATGCTGTAGTTGATACTTCCTTTAGGGCTGCTGCATTTGCTTCTGTTTTGAACAGTTACTCTTAGCTTCGTCTTCAGCCCTTACCTGATAATATTAAGACTAAATTGTTGGATGCTCTTGTTAAGAAACTTTTTGGTTCTGCTGCTTCTGAGCTTTTCAAGTCCCTCCAGGATGAAGGCAAGGCCTTGCAGAAATTGAAACACATTTTTGTGTCTCCTATCCCTAAATTCCAGAGAAATTGTCCATCCAAATCTGCTTTTGTATGCAGCTAGCCTTGCCTTCCTTGTAAAGGTAAAAATGGTTCTAGTCGTGTACCCCCTGCTAAGTCTACTTAGACTCCTACTTCTTAGAAGACTCCTTTTCAAGATAAGCCAGATTCTATCTGACAGTTTGCTTCCCTTTTCCCGAGGCCAGGTTCCCTTGGCTGTTTTTCTTTCCCTGTCAATTTCAAATTAGTTAAGGATTACTCAGTACTCTCAGGTTTTGTCTGCCATCTGCCAGGGATATTTCATGATGTGGAAATCCTTTCTTCCTTTTCTGGGTATCCCCCAGCTTCCTCAGGAACATCTTTTCTTTCCATAACTGCTTCAGGACCTTTTGGCTCAGGGCACTCCAAGTTGTGCCCCCTGCCCAGGAAAGGAACGTTTTTTTTTTTTCCAGGATGTTTTTGGTTCGAAGGAAGGAAGGGACCTTGAGACCCATTTTGGACCTTTTTTCAGCTTAGCACCTTTCTAAAGGTCCCTTCAAAACCCTTTTCCTCTTCTTCCCCAGCCCTTTTTGATATTCCTCAAGGATGTCCATCTTCACATTCCTATCCATTCCTGTTTAGGAAGTGTTTGCATTTATCTGTTTCTTACTTGAATTTTCAGTTCTGTTGTTTGCCCTTTGGCGTCTCTATTGCCTCAGTGGTATTCACAAAATGCTTCTCTGCTGTTATTGCCTTCTGCAAGATGAGAGGGTTCAGATTTTTCCTTATAATGGCTGACCTGCGTCCCATGAGGTCCTGTTTCAGCACCTCCCCATTACTGTTTATCTGCTACAAAGCCTAGGGTTTGCAATACATTTTCAGACATAAGTCTTGTTTCCTTTTCAGGATCATTTTTTTTCCTCGGCTGCAGGATCCAGACCATTTTGATGCTGGCATCTCTGCCTCCTCCCAAGGCCTTCTGCCTGATTAGCCTCTTTCATTCTCTTCTTCCTCTAGTTTCAGTCGCAGCCAGGGATTTTCTCAGGGTTCTAGGATTCATGGCTTCCACCATTCCTATTCTGCCTCTAGCCAGGCTTCATATGAGAAAACTACAGTGGTTCCTCAAGTCACTGTGGCTCCAACACTGCATCCACTGGATTTCTTAGTTTCCTTTCTTCCATGTCTCAAACTTGATCTTTAGTGGAGGATTCATCATCTTTGTCTCGATCCAGGACTTCCTTTCCAACCTCCAGTGAACTCTCTTCAGCTGCCTTGGACAATGGGTGAGGGGGGCCTCATTTGGTTCCATCAAGGTCCAGGGTCTTTGGTCTCCCCTGCAGAGGTCAGATCACAACAACGTCAAGGAGATGAGAGCTCTTCTTGTAGCTCTTCAGGCTTTTTATTCTCTCTCTTTCTTCCAGGGCATCTTAATGTTTTCACAGATACCACAGTGATGTGGTATATAAAAAGAAAGGGAGGACATGATCTTACTTTCTTTGCAGACTTGCTGGTTAGGTCTGGGGTCTAGCTGTCTAGTATCAAGTGACACTTCAGGCTGTTTGCTAGTATATTGTGCTGTGTAGGAATGGAGACACTCTGAGCAGGTCTAGTATAGAAATGAATGGACATTGGCCATTAGTGGGGAATTCCACAGGTAGATCTTTTTTGCCTTCCTCTGAAAAGACAACTTCCTCTTTTCTGTGCCAGAGTCACAAGTCATCTGGCTTGGAAGGTGGACACCTTCTCTTTTCCTTGGAAGTGGGTATTTCTCTCTGCCTTCTCTCCCCTTAATTCCGAGGCTGCTGCTCAAGTTCAAGCAAGACTCACCCAAAATCTTGCTGATGACTTCCTTTTGGCCCAGATACATTAGTTCCCCCTTCTTCACTTACCCAGGGGAAGTGTTCACAAATTACTTTACTAGGTGGACCTTCTCACACAAGACAAGGGGTCTCTTATCCATTCTTACTTGTCTGCTCTTCATCTGACGCTATGGGTGATAGGGTTTTGATCCCTTTTAGGCACCTGTTTTCTGAGGACATGACTAGAGTTCTGCAGGAGGCCAGGAAATCATGTTTGTCCAAATGAAAAAGATTTTCTGTCTGGTTCCTCTGTTTTAAGCAGGATCCCTTTTCAGTAGGAATCTCTCTGGTTCTCTGCTGTTTGTGTGAATTACTGCATGCTGGTTTGTCATATTCTTCAGTTAAGCTTACCCATCAACAATTTCTGTTTTCCTGTCCTTGACTTCTCCTCTAGCCTTTAGGTTTGAGGTCTTAAAGACGTCCTTCATATCAGGCCTCCCAGGAAGCCTATTCCATCTTCTTAGGACCTTAAATCTGTTCTTGAAAAAATGATTCTGGCTCCTTTTGAGCCTGCAGCTTCCTCCTTGCAACACTGTACTTGGAAGACTGTTCTTCTTTGGCCTTGAGTATCTGAAATTCAGGCTCTTATGGCTGTTCCTCCTTTCCTAGTTTTTCATAAGGACAGGGTGCCTCTTCATTGCTAATGCTTCTTTTTTGTTGTTTCTTAATTTACCCTTGTTTTTTCCTTTTCCTAAGACTATTAAGAAAGTTCTTCACACCTTTGATTTACATAGACAGCTCAGATATTTGGAAAAGACTAAGGCCATTTGTAAAATCTGAGCAACTTTTTGTTTCCTTTTATCCCAGGTCTTTGGGTTTAACAGTTTCTAAACAAACTTTATCTTCCTGGCTCTGTAAGTCCATTTCTTTTTGTTATTCCCATCATGATAAATATATTTCTATCTCTGTAAAGGCTCATTCTGCCAGAGCTGTTGCTTCCTCTAGTGCCTTTTTCAAAGGACTAAACACAGATTCCATCCTTGAGGCTGCTATCTGGACTTTTGCCCATACCTTCATTAAATATTACATTTTGGATGTTGTTTCTAGAGCAAGAGCTGGCTTTCCCAGAGCTATACCACATAGGTTTCTAGAGGGCTTTTCTGTGCCTTCCTATTGACTTTTGTACTCACCCTTATGTAAAGAATGCTACAGCAGTGATATGGAAAGACACAGTACAATTGTATAAACACTTGCCATAATAGTAGATGCCTTTCTAATCACTGTTGCAGTGTTCACTCCTTCCCTTCTCCCCTTTCTGCTCAGCATTATTTCTTTTGCCTTCTGGGCAAGGGATTGTTTGTATTTTTCTCCTTCTGGATGCACATGTTCCTCCTAGTTCCTAGGGACAGTTTTTTCATACTGGGACTTTTCATTTCTGAAGTATGTACATCTGCACGTCACTTTTTGTCCTGTGCCTTGTGCAGGAAGAATGTATGTGACGTAAGATGTCTATAAATACCAAAGGATTTACTATAATGGCCAGATGCTGGGCTACCCTTGATAGGAGATCCCTTATGTAAACAGTATAGCAGCAGAGAAGAGTAGGGCATCTACTGTTGTAGTAAGATTTTACACAACTGTAGTTTTATTCCTGTCCATTTTCAAGAGTAAATTAGATCTATGGATGGAGAGCAAAAACTTACCTCAGGATTGCCCCCTGTATTACTGGTAGACAGATTAAGCTCCTAAATGCTTTATCCCATGCATGGGTCCCCTCAAATTATCTATGGTATCACAGTTATTCTTATTAAGGGTGCTATTTACGTATCGACCATGGGATGGGTAGAGCCATTTGGTAACCAAATGGGATAGGTTATATTTCGAGCCCAAAATTAGCAAGGTTAAAATGACCTACAAGAGCAGCTAGCCTTGTACTTGCCTACAAACCTATGTAGATAACAAACAAGTAAGGCAAATGAAGAAAATGGAATGGAATAATTTTTCTAAGATATCAGATTTAAAACATATTTTTGAAAAACCATTAACGTACATATATCGTAGAGGGAACACTATTAAGAACATGCTGGACAAAGGCACCCATAATATCAACTATGACAAAACAACAAGAACTAGAAAAGGTTTATATAAATGTGGTTGTTGTATCTATTGTTCATATTTAAAAACTGGAGATTCCTTTTTTTTTACAAGCAAGGAAAAGGAAATTAAGTTTGGATATTTGTTAACTGTAATACAAAAGGCATAATATACCTAGCTATGTGTAAAGAATGCGATTTGTACTATGTGGGTAAAAGTGAAAGAAAATTCAAACAAAGAATATATGAACATATGTATGATATCAGAAATAAATGTGAAAACAATGCACTTTACAAACATAGCATGGTATGTAAAACATCAGTATTTCAATTTTTTGTGTTGGAAGTAGTTCATGTGGATCCCAGGGGAGGTATGTGGGAGACACTAGTAGAATATAGGGAACTATACTGGCAGCTATCACTAGAAGCCAGTAGACCTCCGGGTCTTAATGACATGATATCTTTAGCTCCAGTTTTAAAATTGAGATCAGCCAAGCTTTAAATTTATAGAAAAAACTGCTATCATTAAGAACATAAATTATAAAAAGTTTTATTTGACTTGTGATGTTATGTGTGATTTGGGCCACATGAGGGAGCCAAAGACAACAACATAAGTTCATTCTGTATATATACCTTTTGTATTTTTAAATGAATTTTATAGTTTAAATAAATTTTATTTAAATGTAAGTTATTTATGACAATTTAAAAAAATGTTTTTAAATCAATTTTAAGAATATGATGTGTTTTTTAATATATGAAAGTGGTTTTTATCAACTTAAAGCAAAATGGATTTTAAAATAACACTGACATGACCATATAAGGACAGTTTTTAATGACATCCTGTTTACATTAATTGATTAATTGATTTATTTGGTTTAATTGTAATTAGTGTGTCTATATAAAAGGAATTATGGGATTGTGAAATTTATCTGATGAAGTTGATGACGAAAACGTTACTTTTACAGCGTTAAGTGTGGGTCTTTTCACTTTGTGTTCGGTGCTTGGAACTGAATAAACTGTTGCCTATATCCAGCTCGACTGTGGTGCTTTCTACTTGGTTAAAATGAGGAGGAGAAGTCACCTTGAAGTTTGAAGATGAAAATAGATATTCACTTTTACAGTTTGGATTTTTGGAGGACCGTATAGAGGAAGAGCATGAGGAGGAAAGGTACATTAGGTAAAATAGTAACTTGTAAAAAGGCACACTTCCATCTAGTCTCCGGCAATATACATAAGTTTCCCAAAAGGCAAAAAAGTGGGTATCCTGACTTTTTTGCCTTTTGGGAAACTTATGTATATTGCCGGACACTAGCTGGAAGTGTGCCTTTTTACAGCTTCAATATCTAGGAGGTGTTGAGGAGATGGGAAATTATTTCTCTTTGTTGACTGGGAAAGTCCGACTGAACAAAGCCCTTTTTCACAAGTACCTTTTTATTAAATGAATTGCAGAAAAAACAACAGTTGCAGTTCTCATGAAAAAACAAGCTACAAGGCAGGTGTATACAGTAAAGTGTTTACATTAGTAGTTACAAGTCTGTACAGTTATTGTAACTCCAAAATCTTGCAGGAAGTACATAGATTGATACTGCAGAAGAGAGACATTGTAAATAAGTTTATTGTTCTTATATTTCATTAAAGAGGAAATGTGTGCAAAAGTTCAAAATATGTAATAAAGTAAGTTATACAGGTAAAGAGTTCAAGAGATGTAATGAAGTAATTTATAAAATTATGTAGGAGAAGAGGGATGATAGTATACAGTAGGATAGTGGCAATAGCTCATAAATGAGAGAGCATGATATAGGATTGGTTCTGTTTAGGCTGCCTGTTCTAAATTGGTGTATCTAGAAGGCTTATAACTTGGGTATAAAGGAGATGCATGAGAGGGGTAAAGTGATGGAGGGGTAGTTAGAAAAAGAGAAAAATTAGAAGTGTTGTTTGAGCTGGGTGAAAAGTGATGTATTGATTCAAATGCAGGAGAAAAAATTGTTAGGGGTGCAACGATTCAAATGGGGAAGGGCAAAAAGTTGACAAGTAGTAAGAAGTTTGTGCCTTCACTAGAGGTCTCAGCCTGGTGAGGAACATGGGCATGATTGGGATTGGGTAGGGTATGGTTTGTGCTGGATTTTATAACTTGGGAGTTTGTTAGTCGTTTTACTTGTGTAGGGATGGTATAACAGGAGTATAGTGAATCCCCCAGTGAATTATTTGCCTTAGTAGTGCTTAGCAGGAATTTATCATCAGAATGGGGGTCCCTTGTGAGGGTGTAGGCCAATAGTGTTTTTAATACAGGCCATTGTTCATCGTAATATATCGGTCTGTGTGCCATAACTAGCTGAGAGTATGTTGTGTAGTTATGTTCTAGCCAGTTTAGCTGCTTGGCAGTGGTGAATTTGGTTTGCAGTATTGGTAACAAATTTAGCTACTTTGTTGTAACAAAAAGCTAGTTTGGGTTGTAGGGTAGAGCTTAGAGTTGTAAGGTTGAGTGAAGCATGTAAGAGGACTTGAAACAAATAAGATGAAGTTAGGATTTTTCTTGCTGAGTCTGTAAGTTACTTTTTTTGCCCTGTAAAGGGAGCAAAGTTTCTGGTGGGTCTTTTTAATTGTTTGAAGGATATGTTGATCACATTTTTGATTATCACTGCGGTGGTGGTGCTGCGGTAGCGTTGTCGCCTCACAGTAAGATGTTGTCCTGTTCGATTCTCAGCTAGAGCGTCTTGTGTGTGGAGACCTGCGTGAATGGGCGTACCTTCATTGACGGTTGTGCGTCAGGGCCGGCAACTTGGCACGTAAAAATCTACTGCCAATCATTAGCGGACCGGAGTTCCGCTGTGGAGACCCCTAACTGGGAAAAGCCGAAAGGCAACAACATATTATAACGCCCTGAAGTTTAGTATATGGTACTTCTCAGTTTTGATATTTGCAGACCAACCTATTAATGGTCTACCTACAATACATAAGAATAATCGGAACCCACCAATGTGCCCCGTAGTATCTGGTGGAGGATGGCTCACCGAACCTGTCTCTATTTTTGTGGAACATAAACTGAAGTTAGCGATCCCCAAAGCAGTCACTGTATTTACTGGCACTTTGTACTTTCTTAGAACATGATCTGACTGTTACAAGTCTTTGGATAAGATAACTTCTATAAGAATGGTGATGATGGACATTAAAAGCCTTTTCACTGTGATCCCTGATGATTTTGGGGTTGAGGCTGTCTGACAGTTCTTAAGAAGTGAAAAGATCTTTGACTACAGCACTATTGTATTGATTGGCTCTCTATTGGAGCTAATTTTGGAGAACAATGTTTTTACATATGATAAATACTATCTGCAGAAATGAGGAGTTGCAGTGGGCACACCATATGCCAACAGGTTACTGTAATATAGTTCTTGCCCAATGGGAATCCCCTTATGTGTTCAATACGACAAATCAGTGGTTGAAGTATATACCTTATTACAAGAGATTTGTGGATCATATATTTTTTTCTGTGGAGTGGTGATACACAAGAACTTACCAAGTTCATAGACTACTTGAACAATACAACATCTTTTCTACAGTTTGAGGTTAATAGCTCTAGCAGAAAAATTAACCTTTTGAATGTTACCCTTCAGATAGGCACAGATGCTAACCCTGATTCATCTTTACACAAAAAAGATTGCTGGAGGAACCACTTGTTACAAAAACAAGGATGCTATTCTATCAAAGGGCAATTGTTAAGAATCTCCAGGATCTGCACCAATGAGCAGGATTATGAAGAAGAGATAGAACAACAGAGAAGAGATTTCAAACGAGGATACAAGGATGAGGAAATTCAGGAAAAAGTCTTGGAAAGTAGGGCACTTAGGCATACAAGTGACATGCCCTATTTTCACTAATGGCACTAGGCAAGATGAAACTGAGAAAACAGGAATAAAGGCTTATGCTGGAGGATTAAGATGCTTAATGACTTACAACATTGATGTAAAACAGGTGTGTCAAGTTATAAGGAGCAATTTGGAAGATTCTCACAGCGGATGAGAATATCAAACTTATCGCTGGTGACAAACCCTGGTTTTGTTTTAAGAACAGAAGAAATCTGAAACAGATATGTCATAAGAAAGCCAACAAAAGATCCACCCTAACTGCATTACGCAAAGGCACATTTCCTTGCAGAAGATGCAAAGTCTGTTCGTACATTGACTCTAGTAATCACTTCTTACATCCAACTGGGAGAAAATATATGCTTGACCACATGCAGATTGCAACACCAAAAACTTTATGTACATCGCATGCTGTAATACATGCATTTATTTTTATGCTGGAAAACTAACAGACCCCTCAAGGACAGAATTTTACACCACCTAAGTGTTAGAAGGCTCCAAAATAAAACCAGTGCCTTAAGTCCGCATATCTCTGCTCATAAATTATGTTTTATGGTGCTGGGCATAAGAGTCCAAGAGGTGGTGATAGTTAGTAGTAGTGAGATAAACGAATTAAGAGGGACTGCAGACTTGCAGGCTGATAGAACACCAGGACTGAATGGTATGGCTCCTTTAAAACCCCTATTAATGGGGCGGAAACTAAGAAGAAGTCTTTAACCTCATTGATTGTTTAAAATATCCGAGCACTTCTCAGTTATTTAAATGCAGCTGTCTCTTATATTCCAGAAAATCTGAGGAAGGCGTAAAGCCGAAAGCACTTATCTTAGAGCTGTTATACATATATTTTATCATGTGGTGTTTGTGATTTTTGCGACTTTTGTATTTGCTATTGAAGTTTACATCTGATTTTAGTTGTATACCATCCTGTCTGTGGTTGCAGCATTTGATTTTACATTTGTTAGACTTCTCTTTTAATGAAAATCCTCAAAACAAGTATACCCCAGACCCTTTTAAGTAATTAAACACACACACAACTATGTACATATTTAAATAATGAAGTTTAACCCTTCTAATAGGAACAGTGCTCCAGACTGACTGCTACACTGCTTTAGTTAACCAATAATTAAGGTTATCCATGCTAAGACGCATGGTACAGCCTGTGGATGTTCGTGTTTCACTGTTGCAGTCATTACACTTGGGTTATCCTGCTGGCAGGCTACCCGCAGTCGGCCAGAATTCCAAAGTCTAGGTCCGGCGTCTGTTGCTGTCGCCTCTTCCCTGACGTTAGTGCGCCAGGGGTATAAAAGATGCAGCCTACACCATTTTCTTCAGTCTTTCTTGCTGCGCGGTGCCTGAAGCAAAAGCAGTTCGCAAGTGCCGGTCGGCCGACTCCTGAGATTTTCAAAATTGAATTTCAGAACCGAAGTTTTCAATAAAGCTAAGTACCCCGTTGGGGAAACTTTTTCTTGCTCCAGTCCGATGTCAGTAAAAGTTAACAATTGTATTTCTTGTGGGAAGCAAATACCTCATAAGGATTTTCACTCTTACTGTATTCCTTGCCTAGGCCCTGACCACAACGTTGCTAGTTGTCAGTTTTGTGCTAGATCCAACCAATGCACTATTAAGCATTGGTTTGATTTTGCTTTACATTACTTTGGCCGAAGATTTAACTACATAATGCCGTTGGAACAACCGACAACCGGAATTCATAAAAAACACAAAGACAAAGAAAAGGACAGGCATCCGAGGTCCAAAACCGACGAAGCCTCTTCTAGGCCAGTCGCTGGTTCTCAGTGAGGTGCTTTCGCAGCCCCTGACACCCGCTACCTCAGAGCCACAGGCCGCATCTGACTGCCACGTGGAGACCCCTAGGCTTCTGGAAACTCAAGGTAGTGGGCCTGCGGAAACTATTCCCTCAGATGGGTCCGGAGTTGCTGAGCAGGCATCGGCTTCTGAGGGTGTTTTCAGACCTTCACAGCTTACAATTAAGTCCACTACAGCAGCCAAGGCAAAGTCAAAAACACCATTAAAGACAAGGAAACAAGTACAGCATTCCTCTGGACAGTCATCCATGCCAAAGAAACAGATGCTTAAAATGGCTGAGGACCTAATTACTTTGATCAGGGGTTCCCATTCCCCTCCTGATAAAAGGCCTAGGCAAGACGCTGACTATGACTCCTCTGACCAGGTTTCTATTTCCTCTGATTCCTCTTCAGATCAGGGATATTCTCTCCCTCCCTATGAGGAATCTAATGCAGAAGAATCTATACCTTCAGTCTCTCCGCCTGAGGATTACTCTTTTGGGGAAACCTTGCACACCATAAGGCAGCATTTCCATTGGGAGAGCCAGGATTATTCAGAATCCAAGAAAAGGCTCAGAGACTTTCTTTTATTGCTTCAGCACAGGCCCCTGGCTATCCCCCCTGTGCTTGATATTGTTGATGATGTATTCTCTGAATCCAGTTTGTCTCCTGATTCTTTACCCCCTGCACCAGTCAAGCCAGACAGGTACTACAGGGTCCCAGACTCTCATAAATTTCTTTACAGAAACCCTGCTGCTGACCCAGAAACAATTTCTCAGGGTCCCAAAGGGGTTAAAGCTTCCACTGCAAAAAACCCTGTTCCCTCTGATAGGGATTCCAGAGCTCTGGATAGATGGGGGAAAAAAGTTTACATTTCTGCTACTTTACCTGTAAGGGCTTTAAACTGCCAGTTTCACATGCTTAAATATCAACAATATCTAATGTCTTTGTTAAAACAGAAAATGCTTACAAACTCTGAATGTCCTGACTAAGGAAATGCAGGATTTATTGCATGCAGCTGAACAAGTGGGAAAGCATACTCTGCAATGTGGTTTTGATTCATTAGAGGCTTCTTGAAGAGCCGCTGTTACATGCTGTGTCATTCGAAGGCATGCTTGGTTAAAAGAACAAAGTTTACCTGAACCTGATCATGTTAAAGTAAAATTATTGGATGCTCCTCTTCAGCATGATACTTTGGTGTTAAGGCATTAGAGGTGTTAAAGAAAATGGAGGATAAAGCAAAGCTCAATGCAGAGACAGTAAAGGATTTCTTACAGGTTCAGCCACCTAAATTTAGCAGAAACTGGCCTTCTAAAAATTGGTAAAAAAGAAAAAAGCAACTGGAAAAACACACCAATCCTGGACCAATAATAGTGGATCAAACAGCAAATTGACGTTAGTACAAGCCAAATACCACTGCAAAAATCTTTCCGATACTTGAATAATGTCAAGTCAGCCAAAAATCTTCCTTAAATTGTACAGGAATGACAAACCAGGTAGTTCGACCGAAAGTCTTTAATTCACAACTACGAAAATCAAGAGAACACTCCAAAAATACACCAAGCGCTTTCGCCTGGACAATTCCAGGCTTTTTCAAGATAGAAATGCAAGTGTGGCCACACCGTTTAAATACACTAGTTGATCGGCCAATTTAACAATTAAGTTAACAATTAGAGTAGAATGCAATCAACTTTTAAAGTGCTAAAGTGCTTTAGTTTGCTATTATACATGACAAATACAATTTATTGTTGTCGGTAAATATATCGTAGTGCCGAAACACGTTATAGTGTTCTTAACAACTATTAAATCCTTTCAAAATTCATTTACTATAATTGACTTTTTAAATATAATGCATTAATAAATAATCACTATTGAGTTTAAACAACAGTTTAAAATCTTTGTAAGATAATGAATTAAAAACACATTATAAAAATATTATCTTAAATAAAAATGTAAATGTTATACTAAGTAAATACTACAATACGTGTAGTTAATGATACACAAATGTTTGTATAACATTTATCCAAGTTCTAAAAGTAATTCATATATATATTTAAAAAGTATTTCCAATATTATTTACCAATATTATGACCATGTACATAAAAATATTACATTTTCTATCCTATTAAAAACTTTTCTAAATAATTAAGTATAGGACATAGATAGAACTTAAAGGTCAATGAGAAACTAAAAAATCTACAGTTTGTTCCTTTTCATTTTCAATATACTGTTAATGCTAATACTCTCATTCATTCCTGGATACCTTGAGGCATCTAATTTAAGCTGCCAAATTAACTCTCTGGTTTCCAGATAGTTTTCCCAGTCACCTCCTCTAGGGTCATTGGTGACTCGTTCCAAAACAAAAAATTTTAAAGACATGCTGTTACACATAAGAGAGTGCTTGTAAAAAGCATTAGTAGTTTTCTTTTTCTCAATTTCATATACATGCTTATAAATCCGTTTTTTGAGCATTCTGGTCGTCTTTCCTACATAAAAACCGTGACAGAATGTACATAAACCCAGATAAACTACCCCCATTGTACTGCAATTGTGGTGTCCCGATGTCCTCAAAAAGCAATTCCTTGCTGGAAGAAATATTTCATCAGAATTAAGTATATACTTGCATTGTTTACATACACCACATTTGTATGTCCCATTCTTTCTGTGGGGGGCCACGGTGTTGTTTATGTTCCGTGTACTGGTGCTCTGCTCAGACATACCCTTCAAGTTTATGTCACGTTTCCTAGTGAAAGACAATGTTCCTGGTAAATAATTTTTGATGTCTTCTTGTAAAGTAAGCATAGACCAAAAAGCCCGTAAAGTGTTCTCAATGAAAGTTGCATCTTTAGTGTATGTATAGGTGAAACTTTTCCTTGCATCTTTATTTCCTTCACTATTGTTCTTAGATAGTGGGAGGCCTTTGCTCAGCAGAGGTGGAAACTTAGAGTCCCTATTTTTTAATATTTCTTCTGTAATTGTGTTAATCAATTGGTAAGGATAACCTCTTTCCAACCACATATTGGTTAAAAATGTAACCATCTAAAAAGGCATTTAAAGTACTGCAGATTCTCGATGCTCGGATAAGTTGACCTCTAATAATTCCCTTTTTAGTGTAAAAGGGATGCGAACTGTCATAGTGTAAGAATGTGTTAGAGTATAAGGGCTTCCTATAAATAGTTGATTCAAAATGTTCTCCTTTACTGTCCTTGGTGAGAAGGATGTCCAAGTAATGTAATGAGTTGTTACTGAGCTCATAAGTAAAAGACAAAAAATCAGTGGTGGTGTTAATGTAACTAAAAAATTCCAAAAAAGATTCTTTGGACCCCTTCCACAATAAACAGATATCATCCAGATATTGTTTATAAAATAAAATCTGTTGTTTCCATTTTGAAGAATAAATAAAAGTTTGCTCCCATTTACATAAAACAATGTTTGCATAAGATGAAGCACAAGGGGAACCCATGGCTACACCCTTTCTCTGCCTGAAGAATTCTCCATCAAAGAATATGTAGTTATTGTTAAGGATGATTCCCATAAATTCAATAAGTAAGTTGATCTGGTTGTTACTTAAGTTACTCAAACTTATTAAGATGTCAGAAAACCAGTCTATTCCTATGTCGTGTGGTATACTTGGGAACAGTTCTACTACATCTATTGTGATCATCAAAACATCCTTATTGCAGATATTAAGTGGAATGCTAGCCAGGAATTCCCAGGAATCCTTGCAAACGTTAGGGAGCTTGGAAACCAAAGATTTAATGCTGTATTCAACAAATTTGCCTAAAGGTTCCGTGATGCTGTTAGCTCCAGCAACAATAGGTCTAAATTTCAAAGGCATAATTCCTTTGTGAACCTTAGGTATACCAAATAATATAGGGGTCTTAGGATGTGGTACATTCAAATAATTAAAAAGTTCTTCATTAAACACACCTTGAAGCAGGTGGTCATTCAGAATGTATTTAATGTTGGCTTGTGCCACATTTAACTCATTGATAGAGGCCTGTTCATATGTGTTAAAATCTTGCAAGATGTTATGCATTGCGTTGTCATAGTCCAGAGCAGTCATAAGTACCATACCTCCCCCTTTATCCGGTTTCATGACCCTAATATTCTGCTCTCTTAACAAGTTCATAATTTCTACCAAATGTGTATGAAAGTTGGGTGAAGGGTCCTGTCTATTAGACAGATTAGTTCTCAATGTATTTTCAATGAGTTCTTCAAATATTTTTAAACTCGGATGCAGGGGTGGGTTGAACAGACTGGACCTGGTTATGCTATTATTTAAAGTGTCTTGCCCCTTAAAGAAAAGAGAAAGGTTAAGGTTTCTAACAAATAACTTTAATTCAATCAATAACTTGGGAACATAAGCAGGTCTAGCTGGGACATAATTCAGTCCTTTAGTAAACAATTCAAAGTAGACCGGAGTAATTTCCAAGTCAGTGTAGTTATAAATATTGAAATCATTTAAAGAAACCACAATACTATTAGTGTTAGAAGTAGGACCTGAAATGACATGATTGTTAATGTCAATGTTTAGTTGCGTGTCCTCCCCCAAGCCTGCTGGTAAGGGGTATTCAAATTCCTCCCCATTGGTCTGCCCTGGGGGAAGTGAAAACCCTGTGGTGAGTTGTTGTTACCTTTCTGCGCTAACCTTTCACTTCTTCGCAAGGGTTCAGAATAGGGTACATTTATGTTATTTTGGACCCCTGTTCTTTTTTCATATTCTTCCTCATTGGTTCCTGCAACTTGAGTGTGTTTTAACCCCGTAGGGTAGGCCCTTCCTTCTCTATACTCTGTAAGGTCTCTAATTTTTTGATTTTTCTGTCGATGACTTTTTGGCAATGCTGATCTACTTCAGAAAATATTTCATCATATTTCTTTTTGTGCCTAAGAAAATTTTTATGCTGCACAATGTTGTCATTTAAAACAGTAAGTTCATCCAAAATCCCATTACATTTATTCTGGTAATCCTTCACCATTAAATCTAACATTTCTAATCCAGTTCGATTAAAAAGTTCTAATAATTCTGTGTGTAAAACAGAACCAGCAGTAGCATTATTCGGAAATTTGTAACACCTAAGCCCTTTCGGCACTCTTTTTACATTAATACATTCCTTAAGGTAATTAATTTCAAGTTGACAATTCTTGTACAAATACAATTTGTTACTGAAGAAATCAAAATCTAAGTCCAGTTGCTGTGTGTTATGTTGGAAAGTACCTTGTTTAAACTCCGGCTGGAGTTCTGTCCATTTTTTAAAATTGAACTGTTTGTCCGTAACTCCACCGTTCGGTGCCCTGCTGTTACAGCTCACTTCATGTGCGGTTGCCAAACCAGTTCTTGAATTACTGTTCGTACTAGCGGTGCCATTCGGCTCCTGCGCCGTGACGAGTCTCTGTTCAAGCAGCATTGCTTGTTGCTGGTTTCCCGGAAAAAAAGGAGAGTCCGGAACATCAGGATTTAATTGTCCTGTAAGCGCTTTGTTAATGAACAAGTGGGAAAGCATACTCTGCAATGTGGTTTTGATTCATTAGAGGCTTCTTGAAGAGCCGCTGTTACACGCTGTGTCATTCGAAGGCATGCTTGGTTAAAAGAACTAAGTTTACCTGAACCTGATCATGTTAAAGTAAAATTATTGGATGCTCCTCTTCAGCATGATACTTTGGTGTTAAGGCATTAGAGGTGTTAAAGAAAATGGAGGATAAAGCAAAGCTCAATGCAGAGACAGTAAAGGATTTCTTACAGGTTCAGCCACCTAAATTTAGCAAAAACTGGCCTTCTAAAAATTGGTCCTTTCCGGTGTCAGACAGGCCACAAAGAGGCAGATACAGATGCCCAGAGGCAGATCTCAGCCCCAAGGCTCATACAGACCTAAACAATGGAGTGCTTCAGCCCCCAAAGGAGGAGAAGACAAATCGCAACCTTATAGGAAACAGTCCCAATGACTTCTCTCTACAAATGCCAAGCACTTACCTTTTGGCAGCTCCCTTAGGGGGAAAGCTAGCACTTTTCTCACAAAATTGGCACATGATCACCCAGGACAAATGGGTACTGAATATTGTTTCTCAGGGTTACAGGTTCCACTTTCACACCCTTCCAAAATCAAAAGGTATGCCAGACCTGCCACAAAACCAATGGGCAGAGGCACAAAAACCAAATTTCTGCTCTCATGGACATGAGAGCTATTCAAAGAGTACCACAACAAGAACAGGGACAAGGATTTTACTCAAGACCTTTCCTGGTACCCAGAAAGGATAAAGCCTGGAGACCAATACTGGACCTGTCAATACTAAACACTTTCCTGGATATTCCGAAATTCAAGACGTTAACACTGCAGCAACTTCTACCCATGCTGGGCAAGAAGGCTTGGTTAGTTACTTTGGACCTCAAGGAGGCATACCTGCATGTCCCAATCAGACAAACTTGCAGAAGATACCTCAGATTCATAGCTGGCTCAATGCATTACCAATTCTCTGCACTGCCCTTTGGCTTATCTACTGCACCCAGGGTCTTCACAAAATGCCTGGCACCAGTAATTGCATTCTGCAGACAAAAAGGAATTCAGATATATCCCTACTTGGATGACTGCCTTATTCAAGCAGAGAGCAAGGACATTCTACTAAAGCATCTGGCATTTGTAAAAAGATTACTAATTTGCCTAGGGTACACAGTAAACGAAAAGAAGTCAAAACTAGTGCCCTCTTAAGAGATAATATTTCTGGGTACAAGCTTAAATACAGCTGCCCAGATGGCTTATCTCACACCAGACAAGCAAAGGCAACTGACTCATTACTTTCAAATGATGGCAACAAAGACCCAGCTCCCTGCAAGAAAAATTCTACAGGCTCTCGGCTTCATGGCATCCTGCATTCTACTAATTCCATATGCAAGACTGCATATGAGGAAACTACATTGGTATCTAAAAAGTGTTTGGACTCTACATTGCCATAGCCTGGAAACAATAATAACTCTTATTCCCTGCCTACAACAGGAGTTTCGGTGGTGGGCACTGGCCTGTCACCATAACAAGGGACAGCCTTTCACCTTACCCACAGCCAGGCAGACAATAACAGATGCATCGGATTATGCCTGGGGGGCACACATAGCAGGAAAATATATTCAGGGCACGTGGCCCAAGGAACAAATGCATCTTCACATCAATCAAAAAGAGATGCTTAGCTGTACAGCATGCCCTAACAGCCTTCAAGAATCTACTACATCCAGGATAACTATTACTAAAGACGGACAATACCACAGTTATGTGGTACATAAGCAAGGGGGCACACATTCATACCCCCTCTGCAGGCAAGCCATGACTTTGTGGAACACAGCACTGACCTATCAAGTACATCTGCAGGCACAATTCCTGCCAGGAAAGAAAAATACTCTGGCAGACGAACTAAGCAGAAATTCTCATGGATCCTCACGAATGGAAACTAAATCCACAGGCCTTCAGCATGATAACAAGGAAATTGGGACGCCCAGACATAGATCTTTTTGCCTCCCCTCACAACTGCCAACTACAGAGATTCTATCCAAGACCTTATCACTCACAAGCATGGAAAGTGGATGCTCTATCCTTCAGCTGGAAAATACTGACAGTTTATGCCTTTCCTCCATTGCCTCTTCTTCCCAAGGTGCTCCTAAAAGTCAGACAAGAGAAGTCAAAAATGATTCTGATTGCCCCAGACTGGCCATGCCAGCACTGGTACCCAATCCTAAAGAGCTTGTCTCAAGGCCCAGCCTGGCCTTTACCTCAAATACCTAATTTTCTGACTCAACAAAACAATCAGATTCTGCACAGTCAACTCAGAACCTTAAATCTGGTTGCATGACCACACCTCTCTCTAAAGCTGTTATGGATGTCATTTTAGAAGCCAGGAGGCCCAGCACTAGGAAATCTTATGCAGAAAAATGGAAGAGATTCTGTGCTTGGAACCAGGCACAAGGACTCGAACCACTTGTTCCAAATATACCTCAGATTTTGCAATACCTTACTGAGATGCTGGACAAAGGCCTATCCTCATCTATTAAGATCCATGCCTCTGCCATTTCAGCTCATTACAATACGGAGCCTCCTATTTTCTCTCATCCACTACTAAGACACTACCTCAGAGGGGCTAAAAACATAAGACCCCCAAGGAGAGCACCAATACCTACATTGGACCTCAATTTTGTTTTAGAAAAGCTCACACTGCCTCCTTTTGAGCCAGCCACTATAGCTGATATAAAATTCTTATCGAAAACTGCTCTGCTCCTATCAATAACTTCAGCAAGAAGAGTCTCGGAGTTACAGGCATTAATGACAGTGGAACCTTTCATCATTTTTCATCAGGACAGGGTTTCTCTAAGAACAAACCCAACATTTATGCCAAAGGTAGTTTCCAGTGTGGCTCTTAACCAAACCATTCATTTGCCAACATTCTATCCAAATACCCAGAATAAAGGGGAGAGACTTCTGCATGCTTTGGACATACACAGACAGCTACGCTTCTATTTTGACAAAACAAAAGCTTTCAGAAAAACTGAGCAACTGTTTGTAGCTTATGCTGCAAGATCACAAGGAAAGCCTGTCTCAAAGCAAACTATTTCAAAAATGGATAGGACACTGCATTTGTTTCTGCTATTCACAGCATGGCAAATCAGTGCCTAAGGGCATTAGGTCTCATTCAACCAGAGCAGCAGCCACTTCAACAGCCTTCCTCAGAGGAGTACCAACCAAAGACATTGTAGAGACTGCAACCTGGAGTTCAGTGCACACTTTCACCAAGCACTACCACTTACCTCTCTACTCCAAATTCAGAGCAGGCTTTGCCACTGCAGTTCTGCAGGGCCTTGTAGTCTCTCCTAATCCTATTTAGGCCCAGCCACTCAACCTCAGCTTTGGGATTCAACCCAAGTGTAATGACTGCAACAGAGAAACACGAGCATAGTACAGTTGTGTACCTACCATAAATGTAGATGTTCGAGTGTATTCACTGTTATAGTCCAGGTTACCCACTCACCATCCCCCTTTTATTGCCGGGACTTTTCTGTACTTCTCTATTCTATACAACCTATGTGGTGTATTTGCTTGTAGATGAAGGAAATGTTTATTTTAGTACATGCATGCTTCTTGGCATAATTTTTTAGCCTACCTATTTGGGGGTACCTGACATCTGGGACAAGAAAAACTGAAGAAAATGGCGTCGGCTGCATCTTTTATACCCCTGGCGCAGTGACGTCAGGGAAGAGGCGACAGCAACCGACGCCGGACCTAGACTTTGGAATTCTGGCCAACTGTGGGTAGCCTGCCAGCAGGATAACCCAAGTGTAATGACAGCAACAGTTAATACACTCTAACATCTACATTTATGGTGGGTACACAACTGTACTTTCTCCTTACCCTAAGTGCTTTCTTTTTGGTGTTATCTTTATTCCTGTCCTAGATGTAGAAGACAACTTGAATGCATTCAGAAAACATTATCCTTTAGCCATTGAAAGAAAAAAAGTATTCTGTGTTTATTGCCCTTTTTATCAGCTTTTCTGCATAGAAGCATTAGAACCAGATACAAAGTTGCCTTCAGATACAAGCTTCTCCATGTTGCACTGTGAATATTTGTTTGCTAAAGGAAAGAATTCTCATTGCATTCATTATTCTTTCATTTACTTGCTTCCACTTAAAACTTGTTAGTACAACACACAGATGATTCAATCCATTTGCTTTGTGTATGGCAGCATGAAACTTGTTTATAAAATTATTAAAAGAGAAGAGGGTGTATTATTAAAGAGAAATTTGAATGAGAGGGTCAGGACTAGAATCATAGGTTCCGCATGTGACAAAGTATACAAAAAATGATGCAGCTGTTTTTTCTGTTTGACACAGAAACCTGGGCAGTTAAAGCAGTGAAGCTGAGGAAGCTTAAGGTGATAGAGATGAAGTGCTTGAGATGAGTCGTATGATGCACACTGTGGAACAGATGGTGGAATTAAGTTATCCGAGCAAAAGTCAAAGCAGCCTCACTTGGAGAGAAGATCAAGAAGAACAGAGTACTGTGATTTGGTCATGTGTACAAGGAAGCAAAAGACAGTCTAGCAATGGAAGATTTGAGAAAGAAAGAAGATGAGAACATCCAGCAATGATACTGATGGACTGAATAAGGGAAGACCTGCAAAGAAGGGAGGAAAGTGGCTTTGAAATGAGGCAGGTGGTGACTTTTGATGGGGCACCCCTAACCCCATATAAAAATGGAGAAAGTGATTACTTTTTGAAGGTGCATACTACATGTGATATAATGGGTATGTTAATATTGAGGAAGAGGAGAAAGTTAAACTGACTGTGAAAATCTGAGCTATATTTTTGTTGAAGGTAAAGGATATCCAGGTAGGAGCCCTCAGTTGTATATTGTAAAGGAAAAGTCAAGATTCTAGAAGCAAGAATGCAAGTTCTGGAAGTAATAAGGAAGGTTGGCATGGACATTTTTTATGAAGTTCTTACATCAGGGAAAGGAGAGAGCCAACACAAATTGTGTGATGTATAGTACTAGTAGTTTGAAAGTGAAGAAAGGTAAAATGGTGATATAAGGCCATACAAGTAGAAGGTAGCATGGAAGAAAGGATTGTTCTGGATAAATGAAGTTTTAAAGTATCTTGTTGTACCTCTTGGAGCAGTTGGTGAGCTATTTAAAATAAAGCGAGAAATGAATATTTCTACAAACAAAGTGAGAAAAAGACAATGTGATTGAAAGTATATTTGGAAAATATTTGCAAATTTAGAGAGAAGTTTTTTTTTAAATAATGAGAAATGAAGTATTTTTAAGAGAGAAGCGTATGAGGGGAAAAAATGGAAAGAATTATGGAGTAACACAACTGCAGAAGTTTCTCCACTGTTAGCTAAAGTAATATAAAGTATTGACGGAAACATTAAAAAAATCAACAAATTCACACAGTAAAACATTGTTATTGGATGGGTGGGGATGTTTAAAAACATTTAATGGAGAGAAATAGCATAGTACAGAAAATCTGACTTATTGGGAAGGTGTGAGAAAAGGCAAGGAAGAATTAAAGAAAGGGATACTACCACTGCACATAAAATGTTTTAGGGTGAAGGAAAATTGGCAGCTAGTGTGGATGGAATGTAATTAGTTATGTAAAGCTGTGGTAGATAGCTTGTTTCATAGAATTCTTGAGATTTGGCTAGCGAGAAAAGTAATACATAATGCATTTGTGTTTTCCAATTTATATGGAAAAAAGATAAGAGAATTTAAAAATTGAGGGGATTGACTTGAAAAAGATTTTAGAAAAATGTGTTTGTGAGGAAAGACTGTTCTGAAGACTTAAGAATTAACTCATTACATCTGAGGGACACCTCCAGGTGCATCTACAGTTAACTCCTACTGACGCCTCTAGCTGTCAAATATTGCTTGTTCATGTTAGCATGGTTTTGGAATTATTGATGCAATGTACGAAGCTTTAAAAGGTTTCATCTTAAAGCTTACACAATGGAAAACTCAACTGCATCAATGTTTGACCTCTCTCTAAAGCAAGTAAAGAGATATTAACTGTTGTTTTTTATATTAATTTATACAGATATAATTTTCACGTTTTTCTAAATATCTCAACAACCAAGTAACACAGACAGAACTCCCTAGTTTCACATGAAAGTTTTCAGCTAGATGAATAAAATGCTGCTGACAGCAAGTGTGTAACTTGAGTGGTTGCTGAGATATTATAAGTTGTTTACAAAATATTACAAACATAATAGTTACTGTGACTTATATAATTCAGATTAAGTACTAGAACCTAAAGAATACTGCCACTATAAAAATAGTTTATGTTGAAGGGTTTGCCATTTATACTTCTTTCATAACCCCTGTGGTTCCAGAGATATGAACATTTGTTTGAAATGTGGGGACATAATTTGATTCTGTCAAATGGATTAGGATTCACCCATTGGAAGTTACAGTGCAAACTTCCTGAGCTCCATTGGAGTGAATGCGTTAATAAAGGAAATGAAGGGTTTATACCCAGGAAAGTGGTATCAGAGATATAGTGAATATATTTTGACCATGTAAGACTTGAGCAGGTGATACAGCTGTTAGAAAATTATTGATTTGGAAAAAGATTTAGGAAGCTTAAGACAGCCTATAACCAATAGTAAATGAATTGATGGGGAATAAAGGGAAGATTAAAATGGAATGAGGTAGGGATGTGGACGAAGTTGTGCTTAGTTTATTCAGTCATATCTGTAGTAGTTGCAGAGGTTGAAAAGATTAACTCCACAATGGCAGTGGGTATAGGAGAAGGATATACATTATCATTAATTCTTACACATTCTGTTGATATGGTAATATTGATAGATGGAGAATTGGTGAGAAGAGCATCAAAATACTGAATGGTCCTGCAGTTGTGCGATTAGAGTTTAAAATGGCAGAATGTAAGGTATTTGGAGGGTCAGTTCTAAGTAAGGGAATATATTTTTCACAAAAGAATATTTATATGCTTGGAGGAAAATATGCTAAGGCAGACATTAGGAAAATGAAAGTTATTGCCAGAGTTAAAAGGTAGTATATAGATGTGGAAAGTATGTATCTTGTCCATTACAGAACCAAGTATACCAGATTGATTCAGCATTTTTATGAAAGAAATGGAAGGAAATTGAGAGTTTTCTTTACAGTAGTATGGGGAAAAGAGCAAAATCAGTTTAAAAGATTGTGTTATTTAACAAAGTGGAAAACAAAGGTGTTGGATTGATGATTTGATGATTTGTCATTGGCTCATTAAAGGAAAGCAATAGATTTGATGGAAAAAGATATCGATAAGGTGAACTTTATCTTGAAGAAACACTGCTGATGTTTAAAAGTAGTGGATAGTAGTAAAGGAAAGAGGCAGTGAGAAATGTCAGTTATTTTAGAATAATAAAAACATGCTGCTGAGGAAAAATACTGAAAGATACAGAAAATATAAAAATAGTGTGCTGGAAACCTTTTTAAAAAAAGTATTGGGAGACGTTAGAAAGATATGGAAATAAAGCCATCAAGAATAGGAAATAGAGAGTAATGATTTATTCTGTGTTATACGATTTTTCCAATGCATATACATATAAGTTCATTATATATATTTATAAAATAATGCCAGTAAGAGTGAAAATAAAATAAAGGTGTGGAGTAGATGGTGTATAATTTTCTTGTGCAGGCAAGAGATAGTTGGACATAATTTTGTTTAAACTGAAAGAGGTTAGAAGGTTTGTGTGGCAGAATGAAGAGTCAAGGGTGCATTTAAGAAGGTTAAAATGGAAAGTATTCTATTTAGTGGTTATATGATTGGACAGAAGTCCAGGAAGTCATCAAAAGCAAGAAAGGGTGCAGGAAAAAGAAGGTAGAAAAGATGGACCACCCGTAGATTGAGTACTGATTGGCCAACAAAAAGACTAAAAGAGGAGTTGCAGTAGCAAAGAACAAGGCATCATTGGAATTCTACCACTTTCTGGAAAGCGACTCAGTAGATGGCACAAAGAAATCTGTCTGATTGCAAGGCAAAGACTAAAAGAAAAAGGTGGGCCATCAAGCACCTTTCTTAAGGAATGCCAGCAACAACCTTCTCACCAGTCCACAGGACATCAAACGCGAATGGAAGGAGTACTTCCAGCAGCTTCTGGATGAAGAAAACAAAACAGAAGCTGCACTGCCTTAGATAGAGCAAATGATGAAAGAAGAAGAGGAGTCCACCCTAGAAGAAGCAAGAACAATGCAAAGGAGAATGAAGTCAGGGGAAAAAGTAGCAGGCTTAGATGAGGTAATAGCAGATAGGATCAAGATGTCAAGTGAGTTACAGGAGAAATGGCTCCTGAGGGTACTCGGAGCAATATGGAAAGAAAGGCACATCTATAACTGGAGAGTAAGCTTATTAGTGCCAGTGTACAAGAACAAAGAGTGGGTATTCACAACTGTGGGCAGTACAGAGGTATCAAACTCCTGTCACACTGTATGAATGCTTTAGAATTAGTGCAGGCTATGTACAAGGACCCAGTGGCTCATGAACAGTGTTCAGTCTCATAGAGGGGTTCCCAGTGGGAGTGGGTGTACATTTGTGTGTTCATACTTGTGGTGGACTGCATTAGCAAACAGGTTGGTTGGGACAGATCAGCAAATTTGCTGTATGCAGATGATGTGGCATTACAGGAACACTTTGAGTAAGAAGCTCACCAAAGGATAGGGGAATGCAATGCAAAACTGAAAGCAGTACAGTTAAGACAGTTGTAATGGCACCACATGAGGAAAATCAGAAGAAGCTGTTAATTGAGATAGAAGTGAAAATAGTGGAACACAATGACCGCTTCAAGTATCTGGGAGAGGTGGAAGTCTGAATAAAGAGGTCAAAGCTAGAATCAGAGGGCCTGCAGCTAACTGGCACAGTGTGCAGCGGTAATGTTTGAAAGAAGAATGCCAAAAAGTTGAAAAGTAAGGTGTAAAAAAACAGTGGTCCTGCCAGTGCTACTATATGATACAGAAAACTGGGCAGTCTAGGCAGAGCAGATGAGGAAGCTAGAAGTGATGGAGGTGAAGTTGTTGAGACAGGTGGGTAGGATGCATGCTGTGGGACAGATAATGAAATGAAGACATCAGAGCAGAAACCCTAGTAGCCTTAATTGCAGAGAAGGTCAAAGAGAACAGGTTATGGTGGTTCGGGCACATGTGCAGGAAAGCAGAAGGCAATCTGGTGAAGATGATTTGGAACAAACTGGTAGAAAGCAAGAGGAAACAAGGGCATGCATCAAAGAGATGGATTGTGTGAGGAAAAAACTACGACAGGCACGACTGTTGAAGGTAGCAGTGAATAAAGAGAGGTGGTTGATGTGCCATCCCAACCCCTTGTAAAAAATGAGAAATTGAAGCCCATTTTAAAGGAGACTTTAATTGCCTCATAAAATAAGTTTCACAGTTATATTTTTATATTGTCTATTTATGAAGTCAACATAAGCGAATACATTTACTATGTTGTTTCTTTCACATTAACTTAAACAAATCTACAGCATTTGCAAATGGTGCTTAGTTTTGCATTACTGGAGTTGAGGTCTTTTTTCACAGACTCCATAGAATAATGTTTTAACATAACTTATTAGACTGACATAGCATTAGTTTATTTAATTTTAATTGTACTGAACTTATGATATGGGTTTTGCATTCACATAGTTTAAGGTGATAGAAAAACAGTTGATAAAAAATATATATCTATACCATCAGTTAAATAATTAAATACATGTAATCTAACTCAGCATTAAGTCCTGCAGAACAAAGGATTTGAAATTTAAAAGGAAAAGAAGAATTTCTCGTAATAAAATCTGATTACTTGCTTACTTTTTGCATTATTTATACATGTATTTCCAGTGTGCTAGGTGATATGATAGAATCTGATGATGTTAGTCTTCTTTCCATTCATCACTGATGGGTTCGGTTCCGAGCCCTCGGAACCCAGTCAGCCTTTTTACCAAGCTTGCGCCAGCCAAAAACTCTCGAGCTAAGCTTCTACCCAGAATTCCCTTCTCTCTGTTACCCCAGATCTCGTTTGCCGCATAGCAGTAAAGCTGCGTTTCAGCTGAGCTCTCAGCTAAGTGGAACTTTATTTGATATTTTCTGTGAAAAACTTGATATTTTTTCTTTTCCAGAGTGATTAGTATCTCTAGTGTGTTTTTCTTCTGTCAGACCTTGATCTTTCTTCTCTGCTCTACCCTTTGTTACTGTTGGTAAACTTTCAAGTACCATTGTTGGTACGGCCTTTCCTTCAGTACCATGGATAGTATTTTCCTTTCTTTCCTAGACTGTTGTTTCTGTTTTACTTACATATCACCATAGTGATACAAATGTTTGGCTTTTTTGAACTGTGTTTGGCTTTAGTTCTCACTGGTTATACTGTTTGCCTGTGGTGTCTCTATCAAGATATCTGATGAGAAAGGTACTTCAGGTTTTAAGCATTGTGCTTCATGTAATGGCAAGTTACCTAATAGTGATTCTCACAATGATTGTGTATAATATTTGGGGGTGCCCCATCTTTCGGTGCAACGTCCTTGTGACACTTGTCAGAGTTTCAGTCAGCGCACTCTTAATGACCGCAAAAATAAACCGATACTGAAAGGGTTACTTAAGTCTCCCTTTTCAGAGGCCATTTCTGCGATGGAGGTCTCAACCCCTCCCACAAAAGGCAAAAAGAGGTCCCACTCTCTTCTCTCCTCACCATCGGGTGATCAGAGTAAGCCTGTGAAATTAAAGGTCCCAAAGTTGTTTTTGGAGCATAAATCTGCCTCTATGGCTCTGTCCTTGTCAGCTCCGAGCATCTTGAAACCTCCAATACTGGCGACAGCTTCGACACCGATGATGGACCTCACAACACGTGCTACGACTTCGCACCTGTGGCCACAATGGCTCAGGGCATGCCGTCGATACCTTCGTCAGTTACAATTTAGGAATCGACCATTTCAGATCTGAGTGCCACTTCGGCACCAAGCGTTTTTCCGACCAAGTTGGATTTGACCCCATTACTCCTGGTCTCTAAGCTTGAGACTTCTTTGCCGACAGACCTTGCACTACAGACCCGATACTCCCCTTCCATAGATCTGTTTCTGGGCCAGATGTATAGTCCGTTCATTGACCGATCTGACTCTCCGTTCGGGATATCTACGAGATCGACCAGGAGCCTGTTAGAACATGATGTGGTGAGTCTTGTGGACCAGCTGTTGGAAGCCAGGACCCCCACACTTTCTAAAACCCATCCGCCTGCAGGACTTGGGTTGGATTCTCCACGGACTACGACCATTTTGGTTCTAAAGCCTTCTGCTCTGACTTTCTTCTCAGAACCCATCTCCTCGGCGCCTATAGTGGACCTCACTCAGGCTCCAGGTTTGTCCTTTGGTCTTCGGTTCCGGCGGAACTGGTCCTTCCTTAATCTGGGGATTGGGGGGCGGGCGCCTCGGCTCAGGACACGGAGCCGTGTTTGTCTTTGGTTATGTCCTCTGTGCCGATAGCCACTTCCGCACTGATCCTGCTTGAGGCTCCATCCATGGGGGTGGGTTCATCGGAGCGGGGTGTGACCCCTCTTCGGGTGGACCTGCTTTCCACATGATGTAGATGGCTCTCGCTTCTGGAAGCAGTCCTTTAATGTCAGAACCCCAGTTTTCACCCCCTGAGCTACAGCTGCCACAGACCACCGTCCCTGACACTGGGCAGAGAAGCCACAGGACACCCCTGTTCAGGGTACGCGCTCTTCCGAGTCCTCCTCAGAGACCCCCCACTGAGGAGCCCCCTCAAAAGATGACGTGCAAGAGGAAGCACATGGACTCACCCGAGGAGACCTTATCGGAAGACATGGATTACGATGATGGTGAAGGGTCCCCACGGTCACCTCCTGATGATGTCTACTTTGGAGACATCCTGGAAATGCTAAAACAGAGAGGTGACTGGAAACCTTCAAACCCTTAGTCTGAGGAGTCCGTGTTCCTGCAGGCTTTCAGCACCCAGCCTCTTGGGTGACCCTGCCTGCTGATGAGCTCTTCCAGCTTGTCGTGCAGTACGGTTGGAAGAACCCTGAATCCATTGAGGCGATCCCTTGGAGACCTGACAAAATTCTTTCCCCTCCTGAGGAGAACCTGCATTGGTCCAGAGGGTTACCAGTCGATGCTATGGTGGTGCCGGTGGCCACAAAAAAGGACCTGGCTGAGGAAAGTCCCGCTGTCCACCTGCCCAGCATTGAATCCCGGGCGGTGGACAGACTTTAGAAGAGAGTTTTTGCATTAGGGACCTTTGCTATGCAGTCCCTGAACTATTTGGCATATTTTACGAGACTCCAGAGGGACTTGATCTTCAAACTCTCTGGGACACTTGCAGGACAGCTGTCTGATGAGATCAGGGATAATGTGACCTCACAGCTCGCAACCCCGGAATCGATATCCAACTCGTCCATGAGGTTGCTTTCACATGCGACTGAAGGGGTGGCTAGAGCAGCTGGTTCGGGCATTGTCATGAGGTGTCATGCCTGGATGCGCATTTGTGACCATGCAGACCCCTTCAGGTCTTCCTTTTTGAATGCTCCCATCGAAGTATAGTCCCTTTTTGGCTTCAAATTAAGGGACACACTAGCCAGGTGCGAGCAAGATGGAAAGACCCTGTCTGCCGTAGGCCTACAATTTTCCAGTCCTCAACATACCTTCTCCAGGAATCAGAGGACTGGGAAAATGTGGCACAAAAAATCTCAGAGTCCTTTCCGTGCCGCACATGGTGATGATACCCCCAGGGGCAGAGGGGGTGACAATTCCAGAAGATGCCCCTACCGAGGCAGAGGGGGGTCCTTGTAACCAAGGCTCCAGGGACTCCTCCTCTGGACAGCCTTATCAGTGCTCCTGAGGAGCAGCCCGATTGTTTACCTCTGGAATCAGTCAGGGGTCGTGTTTTTCTGCACCAGGCTGCCTGGCAATCTATTATCACTGATCATTGGGTGCAGAGAATAATCACCAGAGGTTACACCATTCCCCTTTCCTGTCAACCAAATCTTCAAAAACAAAGCTATCCGACGTTCCACCCAGTCAAGGGAATAAGCAGCTTCAGATATATTAAAGCTGTCTCAAAAGAGAGTCATCCAACCAGTCCCACCAGACCAACATAGATCCGGATTCTACTCAAGATTCTTTTTGGTGCCAAAAAAGACAGAGGACTGAAGACCCATTTTGGATCTCAGCAGCTTAAACACGTCTGTCACCCAAACCAAATTCCAGATGGTTACGGTTCAGTCCATTCTCCCTTTTTAAGGGAAGGCGATTGGATGTGCTCGATAGATCTCTGGGATGCGTATTGCCACATCAAAATGGACAAACGCTTTAGGAATCTGCTTTGCTTCTGGCTAGGGCCAGTCATTATCAATTTCATGCCCTGCCGTTCAGTCTTTCTACAGCTCCCAGTGTGTTCATGAAGTGCATGGCAGTGGTCACAGCTCACTTGAGACTACAAGAATTCTGGGTGTTTCCATATTTGGACGACTGGTTCTTCACCGCCCCCACCAAGCGTCTTCTGGTAACAGCACTGCATTATACACTCTGGCAAAAATTTGGGAAACAACAATACATTGAGAGAAATCAAACCTTACTCCTACACAACAGATAGAATTTATTGGAGCAGTGTTCAATACCCGGTCCTGTCTAGTGTCACTCCCAAATCACAGACTCCAGCGATTGAGGCTCCAGCTCTGAGTGATACTCTGTCAAACAAAAGTTTCAGCAAGAGAAGTTCTTCAGGCCCTAGGATCTATGGCAGCTTCAGTTCCAATAGTACCCCTAGTGAAGTTACACATGCGGATCCTACAATGGCTCCTTTGTCAGTGGTTCCCGAACCATCACCCCCTCAGTTACCAGATTCAAATAACCAACTCCTGCAAGCAGGACCTCCTTACGTGGATGAGGCCAGACACAGAACTTTGGAGTCGTCCATTGCAATCCCCTCAGCCCAGGGCCATTGTGACCATGGATGCATCCCTGATCGGGTGGGGGGGGGTCATTTTCAGGGAAAGACGGTCCAAGGTGCATGGTCCACCTCAGAGGCCCACCTGCATATCAGCGTTCTGGAACTGAGAGCGGTGCTGTTAGCGTTGCAGGCTTTTCACTCATTTCTCCCTTCTGAGACCGTTGCAATTCAGTCGGACAACATGTCACTGGTCTGGTATGTCAACAAGCAAGGAGGAACCAAGTCCTACCTCCTGTGTCGAGAGGCCATGAGAATTTGGCAGTGGGCGATAGCTTCCAACCGCTTTCTGATAGCAATGCATATCCATGGAAGCTCCAGTGTAATTGCAGACAAACTGAGCAGATGCATCCTCCTGTCTCACGAGTGGTCCCTCAGTCCCAAGGTGGCGACAGAAATCTTCAGCCACTGGGGCCAGCCTTGCTGCAATCTTTTCACCTCCCCATCGAACAACAAGTGCAGCAGCTATTTTGTCCTGTTTCCCCCAGAGGGGGAGTCCCCGAGGGGATGCTCTAATCCATGATTGGCCCATGGGGCTTATGCTCCTATTCCCCTGATTCCACAATTTTTAAAGAAAGCTCTTTGGTTGAGATGCAAGGTGATCCTCATAGCTCCGTTCTGGCCTTGACAAGTTTGGTTACCCTTCCTTCGGCCTCACCTGGTATACCCGCCGTGGATTCTGGACCCTCTTCCAGATCTGATTACTCACCCCAAGGGTTGAGCCATCCGAATCTGTCCAGTCTCAAGCTGACAGCTTGGTTTTGCCACTTCCGTTAGTTGCTAGGCAAGCTAATCTCACCTCACCTGTTCGAGACATCATTCTGGCCTCTCATAAACCATCCACCAGAAGATTATATCAGGATAAATGAAAAAGGTTCTCCATCTGGTCTAAGGATAACATGCTAGACCTCTATTTGGCTCCAGTGACTGTGGTGCTGCAATACTTGGCTAAGTTTTTTGATAATGGAGCCTCTGCCTCTACCATACGAGTACACCTGGCAGCAATTTCTAATTTCTACAATGGTACAGATGGCACCCCTCTCATCTGTTTACGTCTATGCAAAGGCTTTCTCAAAGGAACCTCTCATATCAGGCCTCCTGTCAGACAACCTGTGGAACCATGGAACCTCACTTTAGTCCTTCAGTCTTTGAATCAAAAACCGTTTGAACCCGCAGCAAAGTGTGACCTAAAGTTCTTGTCCTGGAAATCCTTGTTCTTAGTAGATTCACGTCAGCCAGACGTGTCTTAAAGCTGCAAGCATTGTGTATCAAGAGGCCCTATCCGGTCTTCCATAAAGACAGAGAATTACTTCGGATGAATCCATCCTTCCTTCCCGAAGTTGTTTTTGAATTTTCCATTAACCAGACCATTGACCTACCAATGTTCTTTCTGAATTTTTCAAATAAAGGAGAGCACTGCCTACACTCTTTGGATGAACATAGGCAATTGAGATTTTACCTACACAAGGCCAAACCTGTCTGTAAGTCTGAACAGCTTTTCATCTCTTTTTCTGGGCCTAGAATGGGAAATGCAGTTTCCAAGGTTACGTTATCAAAATGGCTAAGGGATTGTATATGTTTCATCTATTCCCTCATAAGAGAATCTATGCCAAAAGTTAAAGCTCACTTCACTAGATCTATGGCAACATCTGCAGTTTTCCATTCCAGGACTTCCATAGATGACATTTGTGCAGCAGCCACTTGGGCTAAGCCTCATACCTTTATCAATCATTACAAATTGGACTTGGTCTCCAGAGGGAGAGCTGCCTTCGGCTCAGTGGTATTCAGGAATGTTCTTCCATAAGGGCAACCCATGGACCTCAAGGTAGATTGGGATTCTGTCCCATCAGTGATGAATGGAAAGAAGATTAACAACATCAGATAAAGAAGTTATATCTTACCATAACATTCCCTCTGTGTTATTCATCTTCTTTCATTCATCACTTCCCACCCTCTTTCCCCCTCCAAAGGCTCCTGGGGGGATGCTTTGGGTTCAAGTGGTGTCCTAGGGTATTTGCGCAGAAGTGGCCTCTGCTTTACTTCTGTATCTCTAGCAAACTCGATGTGAGGTAACAGGGAGAAGGGCATTCTGGGTTGAAGCTTAGCTCGAGAGTTTTGGCTGGCACGAGCTTGATAAAAAGGCCGACTCGGTTCCGAGGGCTCAGAACCAAACCCATCAGTGATGAATGAAAGAAGATGAACAACACAGATGGAATGTTATGGTAAGACGTAACTTCTTTTTTTAACGTTTTTACATGACTATTATGCTTCTGATATGTATAGCCAGTGAGCCTTTCCAGTTTGTTTTGTTCTACTTTAATCTGATCTTACCCCTTATTCTGGGAAGTTATGAAAGTTTGAGAGTGGGCAATGTCCACTGTCCAACATCCTTTTTAACCAATCATATAACTGGAAAGTCCAGTTCTTGTTAGATATGCCAACTGCTATACTACAAGTGGTTGCTCAGCTCCTCTGTGACAAGATTTTACCTTCCTTGAACCCATCTTCTCTGAGAACTAATAAAACGAATATTCTAAAAGAAGCATATAGACTTGCCACCAGATACTTCCACCCAATATGTGGATGACCGAGAGACCATGTATTTACTTATCCTCCCAGATGACTGTATATTTAGGGAGGTGCTGGAAATGGTGAAACAGAGAGAGGGATGAACCACAGGCCCCGTAACCTCTTTGTGAAAGATTCTGCATGTGGATTTCTAAACCTTCCAGATGTCTTTCTAGGTGGTCTCACCTGAAGGCAAAAATTGTTTGGCTGGTACTTAAGTCTGCAAGGCACCAGGCCAGAGCAGGCTTTTAAAATGAGCCAGTCACTTGAAGAGTTGCAGTATGAATGGCTTAAACCTATAGTCACAGGTGGCAACTGTATCATACATCAGCAATCACAGGAGGCGACAGTGTCTTTAATTGTCAATACCACATCGTTGTGAGACATGTACATTTCAAGGGGTACTGTTCTCTTTTGGGAGGGATGAACAGCAATAGAATTTCAGAGACCTTGCCCAAATGTTGAACTGTGGAGGCAGTCTAGGATTGTCATTCTGTCCCCTTGCAGGCCAAGCTGACTATCGTGTAGGACAAATCAATATGGATAGTGATTTCCAGAGGCTTATACAGTTCTTTCCACACCTTTCCCCAATGTCACTGCTTCTCCTATTGTCTCACCCTATCCAAAGACTGTGGCAAAAAAGGTCCTAAAACTCAGAAAGAAAAGAGTCAAGAGGCATCATCAGAGTTGAAAGGATTAGTTCGTTATTTTGTCTTTTCTTTTGTTTCCAGAAAGATGCAAGACCACTTGAATAGCCTAAATACATTTATTCCCAAAGAAACCTTTCAGAAAGTTGTAGTGTAATGCATCCTTCCTGATTGTCAGTAGGAGACTAGATACGTTGTTTTGACACCTTCATGATACCTGAATCTTCTTCAAGATTACCAAGAAGTCCAGAAAGTCTGTGTGTATATGGGTGGAGCCAATCATCAATTCTAGACTCACTCATTCTTACTTTAGCCCCCACGGTGTTTGCCAAATGTCTATAGTTGCAGTGAAAAGAGGTTGCAAGGGCTGAAGGTATTTCCTTACCTAAACATCCCGCACCTAGCTGCTCCTGCATGGAAGAGGTTAATTTCTGTTTAGTGGCCCCCCCTCTTAGCTTCTTCAGTCTTTGAGAATAACAGTAAGCACTGCAAAGTGTCAGTTTGCAAATACTGACCATTATAGAATGCACCATGGATAGTTTGTCCTGCAGAGCTTGTCCTACCACTGACAGGATTGCCCATTGTACAGTGCAGTCTCTCAGATTGCTCAGTTTCATACAGTCACAGCATTCATATGTCTTAGAGCACTGGGTTTAATGGCAGCAGCCATTTACATGATTCCGTCTTTTTTTTTTTTTTTTATTTATTTTGTCTTTGTTAACTGGGTAAGTGGGCTAGTCCAAGGATCCTTTTCAAGCCGAAACCATAAAGGCTAGACAAGGCAGTATGAAATTGTTACAAGAACACATGAATTACAGTGGACCAGTGTCAGGGCAACATAAGCAACAATGCAAACTGAAGTTGCTAGGTCATGCTACCATGCACAATAAGTATTCTATCTACACAGATGTACAGTTTTATTTGTTAAATTATCAAGTTAACATTTAATGTAGATTATATGTGAGAGTTCTTCAGTCAACCTTGAAAGTTCAGTTGTGGCAGTAAGCAGGTCCTGTGACGTTATACACCGGCACTTTCAGGTTGTATCTCAGATGGTGGCTTGAAACACCAGAATTTACTCGGGGCAGTCCTTTTCCAAGTCTACATTCCTGTAGTGATAGTTGCCACTAATACTTCTTCCATACGGTCAGAGGCATTATAGAGGGCAGATTGTGCAAAGTGCAGGGTCCCAGTCTGAGGCCAGGTTGCACATCATTGTTCTGGAGGAGAGAGTAGTCCAACTAGCGATGCAGGACTTTCAGTACACCCTGCCTGGTAGGTAATATAGTTATCTACACAGAAAGCATGGCAGTGACTCCTTATCTAAACAGGCAAGAAGAAACTCACTTCTACCCTCTGTCAAGAAGTAGTGAGTATGTGGGAATGGGTGGTATAAAACAACTGATGTTATGTTGTCCCTCTCACCTTCTTTCTTATTGGATGGGTTCAGAGTCGATACTCTGCTCCAATTCAGCCAATACACTAGCTCAAAGTCTTTGACTTGGCTCATTGCTCAATACATATTCCATAATGCGTTGGAGTAACCCCCAGATCTCATTTGCCACTTGAGTTCGGATGCATTCTTCTTGGCCGTGGCAAAGTGTTTTTCAATTACATTATTGATAGCTGTTTTTGACAAATTCTCATTATTAGTTATTGTAGATCTTAGTTTAATCCTATAGGTTTTTGGTGTGATTCATTTATCGCCTGTTGTGTTGTTGTTTATTGGCCATCGTTTTCACGCTAAGCATGTCCTATCCCAGTTAGTCTTGTGTTTTTTTTGTGTATTTCCCTTTTAGCTTCTTTACGTTAGAGAGCTCAAAGTAACCCATTTTAATTAGAGGGTTTGTGTTGTGCATTTCCCGTCAGCTCGGATAGGTTCGTTTAAGTTAGAGGGCCTAGCACCCGTTTAATTTAAATGGTAGGGCTGTGTGTGTTCCCTGTGCTGTTTTTTGCTGTGTGTTTATATTTAGATTAATTTTGGTGCAATATTTTTGTTGCAGTTTTTATTTCTTGCTCTTCAGCATGTCTGAAGAGTCCAGAGATAAAGAACCCAAGATGTTCTTAGTGTTTCACTGTTGCAGTCATCACACTTGGGTTATCTGCCTGCAGGTAGCCCTCAGTCGGCCCGAATACCATGGGATTCTACGTCGGATGCTGTTGCCTCATCCATGACGTCAGGCATATAAAACATGCATCCGACGCCATTACATCAGCTTTTCTTGCCGCACTGGAGCCTGAAGCAGAAGCAGTTCACAAGTGCTTGTCGGCAGCTACCTGAAAATTTCATTTTTCGAGTTTCAAACCTGAAGTCTTCTAAAGCTAAGTACCCCGTTGGGGATCCTTTTTTCTTGCTCTAACCACTGTCAGAAAAAGTTAACAATTGTCTTGCCTGTGGAAAGCAAATACCTCACGGAGATTTTCATTCTTACTGCGTCACCTGTTTGCCCAGACCATGATGTCCCTCGCTGTTGGTTTCGTGTCTTGTTCAACTCCCGAACTATTTGTTGTCAGGCTATTTTTGTCTCTAAATTCTTTCGCTCTCATTCTCCGTATTCCGAAATGGCTTCGGTAAGCCATCCGACTACCGATCTTCCGAAAAAACACAAAGATATAGACAAAGACAAACTGCATGGGTCCAAAACTACCGACGACGCTTCCGTTTATAAACTAGTCGCCAGTCCACCGGTACTCACTGAGGTGCTTTCGCAGCCCCTGTTACCCGCTTCTACATATTCGCAGGCCTGTACTGAGACCCATTTGGAGTCCAGTATGTCGCAAGATGCTTCTTCGACTATAGAACCTGTGGATGTCTCTACCTTGGCTGGGTCCTGAGCCGCTGTGCAGGCACCGGCTTCTGAGGGTGTATTCAGACCTTCCCATGTTTGTATCAAACTGACTGCTTCGTTAATGACTAAATCTACTGAATTTCTCAGGTCCAGAGTTCGCACTACACGTAGGAAACAGACGACCAAAGCACATTCTCAAGCACCTATGCCACAGAAACAAATGCTTAGAATGGTTGAAGAACTTATTACTTTAATTAGGGGAAGCCAGCCTTCCCCCTCTAAAAGACAAATAATTGATTTTCCTTCTGATTCTTCAGACCATGAGTCTGATGACTGACCACTGTGATTACCAGGACATACCTTTATGTACCTATCCAGAGGATTCAATTCCCTCAGCCCCCCCCCCCCCCCGAGGACCTTTCTTTCGGTGAAACCTTGCATACCTTAAGAGACCATTTCCGCTGGGAATGCCAGGACTACCCACAGTCCAAAAAGAGACTCAGGGAATTTTTAAACTTGCCTCAGCATAGGCCTCTAGCTATTCCCCCTTTCCTGGATATTGTAGATGATGTCTTCATGGAATCAAGCCTTACCCCTGATACTTTAACACCTGCTCCTAGAAAGCCTGGCAGATATTAGAGTACCTGACTGTCACAAATTTCTCTTTAAAAATTCCACTGCGGATCCAGAGACCATTTCCCAGGGACCTAAATGTATTAAGGCTACTACAGCCAAAAGCCCTACCCCCTTCGGACAGGGATTCTAGGGCTCTAGACAGATGGGGTAAGAAGGTATATACCTCTGCAACTCTTGCTATCAGGGCTTTAAATTGCCAGTTTCACGTGTTGAAATACCAGCAGCATATTATTGATCTAATTAAACAACAAAATGTTGTTGATTCCTGATTGTGCAGAAAATAAGGACTAACCAGACTCAATGCATTCTGCAAACCAAGGTGGTAAACATACTTTGCAGTGTGGTTTTGATGCCTTAGAAGCATCTTGCAGGGCTGTTGTCACTGGGTCTGTTCTGAAAAGGCATGCTTGGCTGAAGGAACAATTCTTGCCAGACCATGTCAAGGCAAAATTACTTGATGCTCCATTAAACCAAGAATGAATGTTTGGCTCTAAAGCAGAAGTTGTTCTTAAAAAGATGGAGAAAAAAGCTAAATCCATGCAAACTGTTAGATTTCTTACAGGTACAGCCACCTAGATTCAGTAGGCATTAGAAACTGGTCTTTTCCAGTCCCTTCCAGCCCTTTTCAGCCCAAACCCAGGGGCAACAGACCACAAAGAGTACAGTCTCAGGGTATGCACAGATCTAAACAATGGAGTGCTCCCTACTCAAAAACTGGGAGTGGTAAGCCACCCCCTATGGAAAAAGTTCACAATGACTTGTCCTTAATTCTTCCCAGCCATGCCCAAGTACTTGCACTCCGAGGAGGAAAACTCGCACTGCATGCAAAAAACTGGGGAGTATATTACCTACGGCCAATGGGTATTAAAGATTGTATCCCAGGGATACAGATTCTATTTCCACTCTCTGCCATCCCCAGAGAGATTGCCAGACCTTCCTCTAAACCAGTGGACAGAGGCCCAAAAGCAAGTACTTTCTCTTGTCAGTATCAGGGCTATTCAACCTGTGCCAACAGAGCAAAGGGGACAGGGTTTCTACTCCAGGCTGTTCCTGGTGCCCAGGAAAGAGAATTCTTGGTGCCCTATTCTGGATCTGTTGAACCTAAACACCTTCCTGGTGGTACCAAAATTCAAAATGCTTACACTCCAGCAGCTCCTTCCTATGCGAGCCAAGGACTCTTGGCTAGTCATCCTACACTTAAAAGAAGCTTATCTGCACATCCCCATAAGGGAATCTTGCAGGAAATATCTATGTTTCGGGGCAGGCTGTATGCACTGTCAGTTCTCTGCACTTCCCTTTGGCTTATCTACTGCGCCCAGGATATTCACAAAGTGCCTGGCTCTAGCCGTTGCTTACTGCGGGCAGAGAAATATTCAAATTTATCGATACTTGGACGATTGCCTGATTCAGGCAGACAGTCAGGAATTGCAACTTCAACCCGAGTTTCTTCAGTTCCGAGTCTGCCCCTCGGTGCATTGGCGTAGGTGAGTTTGGCTCCTATATCAACCTTGGAACCAATCTCCTTAGGGCCGGGGATTTCCTCCGTTGCCTCGGAACCTGGGGTGTGCTCCGAACTGGAGGGATCGATCTTCGAGGTGATGAGAAGTGTGCTGTCCCCTCCTACAGCTGTACTCATGGATATTGGCATTCTTCCCCCTCAGGCACTGGCGTCTGCTTCGGCACCATCCCATCCATAGGACAGCAGAGATTTAGGGCCTCAGGAAGCCCCATCGGGTGTGCCCCCCCCCTCATCCGAGACCTCCCCAGACTACCCGTCTGAGGAGCCACATCTGAAGAGGACATGCAAGAGGAAACATATAGACTCCCCTGATGAGTCCATCACTTCTGACACTGACCTTGAGGAAGCAAAAGGGTCCCTATGGTCATCCACTGAAGATATCTCATTCTCGGATATCCTAGAGATCCTAAAACAGAGAGGTGGCTGGAAACCCATTAACCCTTCTGATGAGGAGTCAGTGTACCTAAAAGCCTTCAGATTTCAACCTTCAGCCTTCTGGATTTGTATGCCTTTCGATGAGCTTATGGATTTGGTTAGTCGAAAGGCGTGGGAGTCACCAGACACTATGGAGCAAGTCCTCCAGAGACCAAATAAGTTCCAGTCAGCTCCCTTGGATAAGGATTTTCTCTCAGAAGGTGTACCTGTAGATGCTATGGTGGTGGCAGCAGCCACCAAGAAGGAACTCTCTGAGACACCCTCATCTGTCCGTCCGCCGAATAAGGAATGTGGAATGATGGACGGATATGGGAAGCGTGTTTTCATCCCCAGATCACTGAACTATCTCACACATTTTGCAAGACTTCAAAAAGACCTCCTGAAGGAGTTAGGAGATAATCTGCAAGGTTCATTAGCTGCGGTGGTCTCAGAAAAAGTGACCTCTCAGCTGTTCACCTTAAATTCCATAGTCACCTCCTCCATGAGACTGATTTCCTTTGCAGCCAATGGAGCAAGTAGAGCTGCGTGTTCAGGAGTTTCCCTTAGGAGACTGTTCTGGATGCGTTTGTGCAATTTTGCAGAACCTTTCAAGTCTACCTTTACCAATGCTCCTTTTGATGGTTCCTCTCTTTTGGTCCAAAAGTCAAGGAGACACACATCAGATGCTAGCAGGAAGGGAAAACTCTCTCTACCGTTGGAGTACGTTTTTCCGTACCTTCAAAACCTTATCCTAAAGGCTGTAAGAGTGGAAAAATGTGGTTCAAAAGATCCCAGGGAGTTTTTCAAGACACACGCGATGAACCCTTCCCCAGGGGCAGAGGGGGAGGCAATAATGGTAGATGTCACCCACGTGGCAGGAGGGCCCCGAAAAACCAGGGTGACCGCGATTCCTTTCGTGGCCGACCCTATCAGCGTTCCTGAAAGGAGGCCCATTTGCTGTTCTCTGGAGGCAGTCGGGGGGGGGGGGTGATTAACTTTGTACCCAGAAGCCTGGCAAAATTTCACAAGAGATAGTTGGGTACAAAGTATAATATCCAGAGGATATTCCATTCTTTTTTGCCAGCCCATTCCACGGTTCAGAGGAATCCGGGATTTTCCACCCAGTCAGAGGGAACGAGCAACCATAGCAATCCAAGAGTTGCTAAACAAGAGTCATCCAAGAAGTCCCCGCAGACCAAATAGGATTCGGAACTTACTCAAGATTCTTTTTAGTTCCAAAAAGAACAGGGGGCTTGAGACCCATTTTGGATCTCAGCAAGTTAAACGAATCTGTAAAGAAGTCCAAGTACCAAATGATGACACTGCAGTCAATTCTTCCCTTTTTAGGGTAAGACGATTGGATGTGCTCAGTAGACCTCCAAGATGCGTACTACCATATAAAAATGTACAGAGCATCAATGAGTCATCTACACTTCTGGCTGGGAGCCAGTCATTGTCAGTTTCAGGCTCTGCCCATTGATCTCACTACAGCCCCCAGAGTGTTCACCAAATGCATGGCAGTAGTAACGGCTCACCTGAGACGCCTGAGATTCCAAGTATTTCCATACCTGGACGACTGGCTCTTAACTGCCAACACCAAGCATCTACGTATACAGGCCAGGGACACTACACTGGAACTTTGTGCTCAGTTAGGCATAACAATGAATTTTCAAAAATCTAGACACCATTTCCATGATGGCTCGCCTCCCATCCGATAGAGTCTCTGTCCTCAGACAGCAAATAGTAGACCTTCTTCCCAGGAGCAAGGTAAAAGCAAAAGTAGTCCTAACACTTCTTAGAACCATGGCGTCAACTATTAGTCTAGTCCTTCTAGCCAGGATGCACATGAGAATCCTTCAGTGGCTTCTGTTTGCTCAGTGGTCTCCAAGAACTTCCTGTGTCCCTTCAGGTAACGATAATGGATTCACGCAAGAGAGATCTCCTGTGGTGGCTTCAGTCCTATCATGTGACCATCGGAAGACCTTTTGTTCCACAACAACCTGTTGCTACTGTGACCACAGATGCTTCTCAGATAGTGTGTGGCGGGGTATTATCTGGGAAGAACAGTCCAGGGCACATGGCAAGAACATGAGGCTGAGTTGCACATCACTGTTTTAGAGATGAGAGCAGTGCTTCTGGCATTGCAAGCACTTCAGGACTCTCTTCCACTAGGAACGATTGCAATCCAGTCAGACAACATGTCGGTAGTCTGGTACATAAACAAGAAGGAACCAGATCATACCCCCTTTGTTGAGAGGCACAGAGAGTATGGCAATGGGCAATCTCTTCCCATTTTCTGGTAGCAACGCATATCCTGGAGAAATCCAACATGATAGCCGACAAGCACAGCAGGGCGATTTTGATGCCTCATGAGTGGTCTCTGAAACAGAGTATAGCGGACAAGATTTTCTGAACTTGGGGCCAGCCTTGCTGCAACCTGTTTGCAACCCCCCTGAATACCAAATGCAGCAGCTACTTTGCCCTAATCTCCCAGTGGGGGAGACACCAAGAGATGCACTCGTCCACGATTGGTCCTCGGGACTACTGTACGTCTTCCCTCCCTTTCCAAAATTCATTCAGAAAGCCAAGGTCTTGGGGAAGCAGGCTAATTCTCATTGCTCCATATTGGCCTCATCAGATTTGGTTCCCCTTCCTCTAGCCTCATCTTCAGGAGAAGCCATGGGCTCTGAACCTAGTTCCAGACCTTCTGACTCATATGTCAGGTGCACTTCATCTTTCTCTCCAGACCCTCAATTTGACAGCTTGGCTACTCCACTTCCAAACGTAGTCAGGCTTCAAAATTTTACTCCAGCAGTTAACCATAATTTGGTCTCTTCTCATAAGGCTTCCACTAGAAAATTGTATTCCAGCAAATGGAAGAGATTCTCCTACTGGGCAAGAGAGAGAGGCATAGATCCCTTCTATGCATCTATTAGTTAAATTTTAGAATTTCTGGCAGAACCTTTTCAGCAAGGCCCTCTTACAGCTACAATCAAAGTCCAATTAGCTTTTTTAAAAGGAACTCGTTTGTTGAGACTTCCCATTAAAGAACCTCTCTCACCTTGGGACCTAAATTTCATTCTTATTTACCTAACTTTACCCCCTTTTGAGTCTGCTTCTTCATGCTATCTAAAGTTTCTCTCCTGAAAGATAATCTTGTTAGTGGCCATTACATCTGCACGAAGAGTCTCCGAGTTGCAAGCTCTCTCAATTAAGCCACCATACCTAATCTTTCATAAGGATAGAGTATCCTTGAGGACAAATCCATCTTTTGTGTCAAAAGTCTGCACTCAAACCAATCTGAATCAGTCTATTGAACTTCCAGTTTTCTTTCTTAATCATACCAACAAGGCAGAATACAAACTACATCAGTTGGATGTACGTAGGCAACTGAGATTTTATTTACATAGAACCAAAGATTTCAGGAAAACAGATCAGCTTTTTATTTCCTTCTCTCAAGCAAAGCGAGGCAAGCCAGTCTCAAAAGTTACACTTTCAAACTGGCTTACCAGTTGTATTACCTTTATATACACTTCAAACAATAGAACTTTACCTTTCAAAATCAAAGGCCATTCAACTAGAGCTCTAGCAACATCCTCTGCTTACTATGCTATAGATTATCTATGAACAGAATTTGTGCAGCAGCTACATGGGCCAGGCCCCATACTTTCATTACTCATTACAAGCTAGATTTGGCCTCCAGGGACAGAGCTTCTTTTGGGTCCACAGTGCTCAAAGGTGTACTCCCGTGTGCCACCCAGGAAGATGGTGCTAGGGACGCTGTCCCATCCAGTAAGAAAGAAGGCGAGAGGGACACCATAACACATGTTTGTTGTCCTCTCCTGCCCTTCTTTCTTCGTCCCTCCCTCCTTCCCCCAGCCACGGCTCCTAGAGGACTCAGATGACCGTTTTCACAGTGCTCAAAGGTGTACTCCCGTGTGCCACCCAGGAAGATGGTGCTAGGGACGCTGTCCCATCCAGTAAGAAAAGAAGAAGAGGGACACCATAACACATGTTTGTTGTCCCCAGCCCTAGGACCCAGATGACTTTCCTCCTACTGAGAGACTTCCTCTGAAATTGGTTGTTTTTCCTCTTATATGTATTGTTTTTATATATATATATATATATATATATATATATATATATATATATATATATATATATACACACACACACACACATGTATTTCATGTTATATAAATAGGAATATACATTCTGGAAAAGTGCCCCTGCTAGAGTGGCGCCCTAGGCAGCCGCCTAGTTGGCCTATGCCTAAGGCCGGCTATGTGTTTATGGCTAGCAGCAAACAAGATCTAGGGGGGGGTACTCCAATGCATTATGGGATAGGTATTGAGCCATGAGCCAAGTCAGAGACTTCGAGCTAGTGTATTGGCCGAGTCAGAGCCGAGTATTGGCTCCGATCCCATCCAGTAAGAAAGAAGGGTGAGAGAGGACAACAAACTTGGAATGTTATGGTAAGTACATAACTTCTTTTTTTCTGACAGCTGTCCATATTCCTGGGGAAGTTCTCTAGCTCCTGGCTCAATTGTTTTATTGCTGCTTCATTAATGGTCCCTCAGCTTGTCAGTAGTCCAGAAGCTTCTGTGTTTGGAAAAGCCTTGCTTTAAAATCATTGCATCTCTGATCATCAACTTTTCCCTGTTACTTTTGCTAGTAGAATGCCATAGTGATGCTGTCATCCAGAATTGGCTTACAAACCTTCTTTATTCTTACTCCATTTCCTATTATTCAGTAGTTCATACAGAAAGTCAAGCCCAGAACCATTCTTATAGTCCCATTTGAACCATTATAAAATTGGTTTCCCTTGCTCAGGCCTCATCTTCTGTAGAAACCTCGGTGCCTGAGTTCTGTTCAGTCCCCTGCTAACAGAAGCTTAGCTGGTCAACCTATCACCCTCAGCTGGTATTATGAATAGGCACTGCCCTCCTCCCCACTCTTCTAGTGAAGAGCAGGAAAAAAAACAGTTAAATGTACACTCTCCATTAAAGTGCAAAAGGGAAAAAAAAACAGGCCACCTCCTACTGGCACACCGACCAGATAACCAGATGAACACCCCCATCCCCTCCTCGCCCTAGCCATTCAGGTCTGGGTTCTGTGCCCTGCCCCCAATTATTTTATTTAAAACAAATATTTTTTATACCTTGCCTACACAGAGTAATAAGATACTCATGTTTTATTTTTTTTTTTAAATAATCATTTTAAACTGCAGCAAACAGTTGCCACAGTTTATACCCTTCCTGCATGGAATAGGTGTTTACTAGGCTAATAACATGAAGGGCCTTTTTAATCTTAGCCATGCATCCCAAATATCTGGCAAGTTCTAATACCCTTGATAAGTGTAAGCAGAGGTTTGGGAGATGAAGCATTTACAAGCAGGGGCCTGGGAGATGAACCATTTGCAGGTTGCCTGTGTCCATTAGAGACATAGGTGCCAAACCAGGGATGAATTTCCTGTTCCCCATCCAGTTGTCCAAGTTGCAGTTAAATTGGGTTAGGGAGAAACTCTGTTTCACATGGATGGGGAAGCCTGTTCCATAGATGGGTTAGTCTGTAGGATACATACCTGTCTCACCAGCAGGTCATATTTATATCACAGGCACGGTTTATGTCTTTAGAATGAGTTATTCTGGTGCTGTTTGTTTTGTGGATATGTAGAAGGTCTGTCAGAGTGGATTCTGATAATGCCCTATATGCCAGGCATAGATCACCCCTCAAAAGCTTGTAGGAGACAGAAGAGAGGGAATGGGCCTTGAGGTGGTGTACATAGGACATTTTATTTACACCCTGTACTGTTTTAGTGAGGAACCTCTATGGATGTTCCAGTTGTTGGATATGCCTGTTAGGTACATACCAGGGGGCACTGTACTCAATGATATGTCTGCTGAATGCCTAATGCAGTGGAACAATGACTTCCTTGGACTTAAGATGCCCTACCCTTGTTTATAAGTTGCTCAACGTAGAATGATTTCCTCACTAGTGTAGACACGTGATGGTCAAAGGCTATTACTATGTGTGTCCCTAAGTCCCTGACTACTGGATGCTCTAAGGAGTGTGTTGTCAGTGTGATAGTTACCAGGGGCAGATTACTTCTCAAAGGATACTGTAATGCATTTCTTGACGTTTAGTTTTAGTCCATGGCTTTGACACCAGTTGTTTGTCTGGGTCAGTCCCCCCCTGGAGAACAACTGTGTCAGTGTGGGATTCAGTGACCGCTCCTAATTTGCAATCATCTACAAATATAGTCAGCCAGAGTCCACTGACATTGGCCTTGACTTCAAAAAAGTAAATGCCAAAAAGGAGCAGTCCAAAGACTGATCCCTGAGGGACTCCACTTGTGACTGGCCTCTCTGTAGAAGTGGACACCCCCAATTCTAACGTCCTGGGTCCTGTCTGTGAGCCAGTTGGCTATCTACTGGGTAATGTACATGTTTGTACCTAACTTCTTGAGTTTGTCAGCAATGCCTGTTATGGGGTATTGTGTCAGATGCCTTGGCCAGGTCAAGGTAGGCAGTGTGAATAATTTTTTCCTCCTCCATTTCCTTGGTTACCTTCTCAAAGAAGTCGAACAGGTTGAGTAGGCATGATCTGCACTTAACAGAAACAAACTGGATTGAGTTCAGTGTCTGGAGGGTTACTATATCTCTGTTGATCATTTCCATGATAATTATTTCCATGGGTTTACATATAAGACTAGTGAGACTTGTGGGTCTGTTGTTTCCAGGGTATGTAGATGGCCCACCTTTGTGCAGAGGGATGACTGTTGCTGTTGTCCATTCATGAGACACTAAGCCTGTTTGGAGGCTACAATTAAATATTAATTCCAGAGTCCCTGATAGGTCAACATTTCATGCTATGTAGAAGGCATCCTGGGATATTCTGGGCCCATTGATGCAGTGTTCTTGGTCTTAGAGTATTTAGGACCTGTTCCCTAGTGATTGCAGGGGGAGTTGTATTTGATGGTATTTCCTGAGGGAAGGTTGAGGGGTAAAGATGGAGCTGAATTTGTCAGCCCAGAGGATTGCTGTATCTTCTGGCTCACTATAGGTGGCTCTATTTACAATGAGCTCTGCACACAGTTGTGTATTGCCTTTGAAGTTGTGGACATAGTTAAAGAACCCTAAATTTACCTCAAGTTTGGCTTTGGTAGTCTTTGTTTGTCCTCTGTGTTGTTTTGTTTGATGAGAGTGCTTTTATTGTGTTGGGTGCTGCACCTCCTAATTTTTGCCATGATTTTCTTCCTTCCATTATACAGCCTGTTGATTTTGTGATTCCACCAGGGTGGCTTTTTTTTTTAGTTAGTTCTGTACTTCTTGATGGGTACAGCTGCCTCTGTGCAGCTATTAACTTGCTTATACAGGGTTTTTGTGATAGTTCTGCTTAGGCAACAGTGTTCTCAGTGTTATGGGGGCTTGAAATTTTGCGAGGTTATCTGAGGGCCCAAGTTTTATATTTTACTTCAAAGGAGACAATTTTGTGGTCTGACCTTACCAGGGAAGACATTACAGTAGGGGATGTCCAACACTCTCCCATATTAGTGAGGACCAGATCCAGTATGGTTGCACCCCTGGTTGGTGTATTGACCATCTGGTCCAGGGAGTTTGTGTTTACAAAATCCAGGAATCTCTGTGCCTGTACGTTCAGTGTCCTATAGGATTCCCATCCCCTTCTTGGTGTTCATTTTTTTTTAGTTAAAAAATGTTCTTTTTAAACTGTAAACAGTTGCTACAGTTTAGACCACACACAGAGCACTACAGAGCTCAGATTTAACTGCAAATGCAATTACAGCTTTATTGCATTAGAGATCAGCTGATCATGTCCCTAACCGCAAGTGCCCATGGCAATTACTTCTGCCAGAGCTACACTACTGCCTGCTAATATATCCTCCTGGCAGAATGCACCCTAGATCATTAGTGTTTGCAAATGAACCAGACAGGGAAGTTATGTACTTAATCAAAATGTCATCCTTGCCAGCATACCTTCCTTCTCTCTTTGTCCTGTTCTTGACATGGCATAGCAGTCAAAGGTTTGTGCTCTGCCTTAGTGCTAATGAGAACTGGAGATGAAGGTCTTTTCTCAGGGTGTATGTTTGGTCATAGTCTTACTGTTGGTAAGGATGGACCTGTTTCAGATCTGGCCTTAGGATAGGTACGTGACTGTCATTTATGATAAGTACATAATTTCATATTTAGAAAGGATATGCTGCATTATGGGATAAGGTTAAGGGAATTGATAACCTCAGAGAATTTTATCTGCTAAGCAGTCATAATGCTTGTGGTTTTACTCCTGTTTGTTACCAAGGATGGCCTGAGTCTTCCAGATCTATCATTATGGTAATTACCTATCTTTGTTTTACTTCTGTGTTATCAAGGCATTGTTTGCTTCATTATATAAGACCAGATCTATGCAAATTTTTTTTTTTTGGTTAAATT